>NC_068403.1:24944815-25244815 GCF_023724105.1 Carassius gibelio | reverse complement strand
GTTCTGATGTGACTTGGGTCTATCATTATACAGTGGGCATAGTATAAAAAGTATTTTGTTTTGTTTATTTTTATTGTCATTTTATTTTGATACCACTGTACGTTGTTTAACAGTACGACAGGTTCATTGTTCTCATGTTTATACAGCAGTGAAAAAAGAAAAATAATAATAATAATGTGTATGTTTCATGACATCCACTGTTATATAACATGTTCTCTGATGGGGTTTTTGTGTTGACATGCATAGAAATGAGGACATTTCTTTTAGGAAGGGGAGTATTATGTAAGAATTGAAATGAGAAGGTTTAAATAAAGTTAGATAGTATGCAAGATATCGCGAGCGTGAGGGAAAGGAAAAAACGGGAAGATAGGCAGAGGGGAGGAGAATGGATAGGAAGAGAAAAAAAAAGAGCACGAGAAAATCTGGTGGAACGATGTCAAGTTATTTAAGAGAAATGTTAAAATAAACACTGAGTTCTGAGCACAGAAGACTTGTCCTGACTCCTCTATCAAATGACCACGACAGATACAGCTAATAGCCAAGAACCCACACATAATAATCGGTAAGAACGAATTCCTCAAGACCCACACATCCGAGTATTACAGTTGTATAAAGCAAATCAGCCGGACCAGGCAGTTTTAGTAATGTGGTCTGTGAAATTCAACTTATCAATCACAGCTGCAAGGTTTTTAGCTGTTTTTGAAGGAGTTATGGTTGATGAGCCTAACTGGATGGTGAAATTTTGATAAAGTGAATGGTTTGTTGAAACCACAAGCAGTTCTGTCTTCCAGGTTGAGTTTAAGGTGATGGTCCATCACCCAAAAGGAAATGTGGCGCTTGGTTTTGCATTTGCCTATCACAGGACTGCCCAGTTTCGGTCTTCTAAATAGTGATGTGTGGCCAGCTGACTTCAATAACAGGTAATCAGGCAAATATAAAAGTGGTAGTTTTCACAGCGGCAGCCCTCATGTGTAAAGACCGACGAGTGTAAAGACCATTAACTCTACATGCACGATTCCACCAAGCAAGGACACTGACAAGGCACTTGAGTTTTGCTTTTCTACCCTTTCTTTACTTTTTGTATAGCTTGTTCTCAAATACTTGGGTCATTTGAACTCACTATGCACTTTCAGAATGCTACTATCACTACAAACACTAAGAGAGCACGCAATGTACGTCGAAGGAAGGCCTATCCGAAAAATCTACAGCCTGTCCCTCTGACTTTTACTACTACTCTCTCTATTCCAGTTGGTCTCTGGAACTGGCAGTCTGCTGTTAACAAAGCAGACTTCATTTATTCTATTGCTACTCATTCCATTCTCAACCTCATGGCACTAACTGAGAGTTGGATCAAACCTGAAGACACTGCCGCTCCACTAATTTCACTTGTTCCCACACTCCTTGTACAACTGGGAGGGGTGGAGGTACTGGTCTCCTTATATCAAAAGAATGGAACTATCATCTACAGGTAATGGTTCATTTGAATCACATGCAATTACTGTAACCCACCCTGTTAAAATCCACTGTGGTCATTTATATTCCCCCAGGTCAATTGGAAAGCTTCTCGGAGGAGTTGGATGTGCTGCTATCAAACTTTCCTGAAGATGGTGGTAGTCTGGTACTGCTTGATGGCTTCAGCGTCCACCTAGATAAACCCCAGGCTGCTGAATTCAACACTCTTCTCGCCTCATTTGATCTCAAGTGAGTGTCTACTACAGCAACTCACAAATCAGGCAACCAACTGGACCTCATCTACTCTTTGGACAACTCTTTAGTTGCTCCACTGCACACCTCAGACCACTTCCTCATTACTGCTAACCTAGCACTTACTCCTGAAGCGGCACCAACTCCAACGCAGGTCACCTTTTGACGGAACCTACACTCACACTCTACATCTCGCCTATCCTCTGTGGTTTCATCCTCGCTTCCTTCACTCTCGGTTTTCAGCTATGGACATGAAGCATGCTACTGGCACTCTTTTCTCCACTCTAACCTCTTGCTTGGACAACTTTTTGCCCACTGTGTGTCTAGACCAGCATGCAACACTGCTCTAAACTCAAGGCTGGAGAGAGGTAATGGCATAAATCAAGAGACTCTACCGACCTCGTTGTTTATCAGTCTCTCCTCTCTTCCTTTTTTGCAAATGTCTTCAATGCTAAAACATTATACTACTAAACAAAATTAACAACTATTGTGACACTCACACACTCTTCACCATCAGTGACCAATTCTCCACAGACTGAGGATTACTTCACAATGACTAATGCACACCTCTCTCCTCCTTCTCCCCACTTTCAGGGATGGACGTTTCCAAACTTATCTGGTCCAATCTTCCTACTACTTTTCCACTTGATCCAATCCTCACTTGCTTCCTTCAAGCAATTTCTTCTTCAGTCATACCTTCACTTACTCACATTATCAGCTCCTCTATTCACTCAGCATTTAAGCATGCTCGGGTAAACCCACTGCTTAAGAAACCATCTCTAAATCCAGAACTTCTAGAAAACTACAGACTGGCATTCCTCCTTCCATTTATTGCACAGACCATTGAGTGATCTGTGTTCAACCAGCTTTCTATGTTTCTTGTACCGAACAACCTCTTGGACCACAACCAATCTTGTTTCAGACTGCCCTGCTCTCGGTTACTGAAGCCCTGTGACTGGCAAGAGCAGCTTCAAAATCCTCAGTACTCATCTTGCTGGACCTGTCTGCTGCTTTTGACATCGTTAATCACCAGATTTTCCTGTCCACCCTCAGAAAGATGGGCATCTCTGGAACCGCACTCCTGTGGTTTAAGTCCTACCTCTCCGATAGATCCTTCAGGGTGTCTTGGATGGGTGAAGTTTCTAAGTCAAAACAACTTGCTACTGTGGTTCCTCATGGTTCAGTACTTGGACCACTTCTCTTCTCCATCTACATGACATCATTAGGATCTGTCATTCAGAAGCATGACTTTGCCTATCACTGCTACACTGATGACACTCAACTCTACTTCTCATTCCAACCTGATGACTAGTTCAATCCTATGTGCCTTCCAAAAGTTTGTGCTCAAAGTGAATGATGCCTTGTGGTGCCATCCCAAAGAGGTTCAAAATCACTCTCACGGACCCTTTTCCTGGACTGTGCCCAGCTGGTGGAATGACCTCCCAATCTCAATTCGAACAGCTGAGTATTTATCATTTTCAAAAAAATCTCATATTTTTTGCCAGTACTTAACAAACTAATACTAGTACTTACCTTTTTCTTTTCTTGTCTATCATATTCTTGAAAGAAGAAAAAAAACCTTGCAACGTTTTCTGTACTAGACTAACTGATACTTGTCATGGAAATTGTATACTGTTATTGTTTTCTTGTTGGTTTGATTGCTTTTATTGTTCTCATTTGTAAGTCGCTTTGGATAAAAGTGTCTGCTAAATGAGTAAATGTAAATCTCTGTTAGACATGCAAGCAGTTATCGTCGTATCATTAGGATGGAATGAGAGGTAGAGTTGAGTGTCATCAGCATGGCATGATATGAAAAGCTATGTTTCTGAATGATAGAACCTAGTGATTCCATGTAGACAGAGAAGAGAAGTGGTCCAAGTACTGAGCCCTGAGAAAACCTAATAGCTAGATGTTGCAACTTGGACACCTCACCTCTCCAAGGTACCTTGAAGGACCTATCTGAGAGGTGAGACTCAAACCACTGGTGTGTGGTTCCTAAGATGCCCTTTTCGAATAGAGTTGACAGGAGAATCTGGTGGTTTACCATATCAAAAACAGCAGAGAGATCCAGCAAGATAAGTATAGAAGATTTGGAAGCCAATCTTGCCAGTCTTAGGGCTTAGAGTTGATGAAGGAGGGGGAAGAGGATGACAAAAGAGCATGCAAGAGTTAGTTGAATTGTTAATTTTGTTGTGATAGTGTGTCTTTTTAGCAGTGGAGACATAAGCAGAGAATGAAGAGAAGAGTGATTGATATACTTAAGGTCAGTAGGATTTTGTGATTTGCACCATACTCTTTCTGCAGCTCTGAGGTTAGAACGATGAGAAATGAGAAATTCAGATAGAAAAGGGGCAGAAGAAGTAGTACGAGATGGGCTGGAAGACAAGAGGTAGAGTGGCACAGGAACTATCAGTAACACTGATAACATCAAGAGATTATAACTTCAGGGGAAAGAAGCGTAGATGAGACCACACAGGTAACGTCAAAAATTGTCATTGGGGTTGGGGGGGGGGGGGGGGTGTCAGGAACCATGTTGAGGTTAAGAGTGAGGAGGAAGTGATCCAAGGTGTGCAGTGGAGTAACAAGTGCATGACCAGTGGAGCAGTGTCGTGTGTAAATAAGGTCCAGTTGGTTGCCTGATTTCTGAGAAGCCATAGTTAAAGGAGTCATATGATGCAATTTCAGTTTTTCCTTTCTCTTTGGACTGTTACAAGCTCTTGGTGCATGAAGATGATCTGTTAAGTTGCAAAGACTAAAGTCTGAAACCCAAAAATATATTCTTTATCAAAGTTAAGACTCTGCCATGACCCCCTAAAATGGCTCATTCAAACACGTCCCCACATGTCTACGTCACTATGTGGACAATTTGCAAAATTCCGCCCAAATGCTTATGCAAAGTAAGGAGTGGTTTCAGTAACCACAGTTAGTGTTGAAACCGCCATGGCAGGGAGATGCTGTGTGTATCTAGGTGAAAACAAAAGTACTTTATTTGGCCTTCCAAAAGTAGGTGCTGTTAGGAATCTTTAAGATTACTTACAACAGTAAAGCATATTATGGACAACAGTTTTGAGAACCTAGGAGAGGATACAAATCTGAATTTGCTATGACAGTCTGGTGCTTCTGAATCAGCTACTGTAAGTATGTTTTGTTATTAGTTTAAATATTTTCTATTGAATGTTGAAATGCTGAGTTTTCCGTGTTGTGAGAGAGACATAGAGACAGGGTCACACAGTGGAGTCAAGTTGTCTTATCCGTCCATGGCTTGTGTACTGCAAACGCATGCATGCTTCATCAATGTGGTGGTAACATCACTCTGTTCCCCTTTAGGGCTTGAACTGATGGTAAAACTAAGGACATTATATTAACTGTCTTTACATTTTTTTTGAAAGATGAAGCTGTTTGTTGCTGTCATGTGTGTTGAGTTTGAGCTCCGTCGCATAATTTTTTTATAGGGTCACCTCTTTATGAGGTCGTCTCATTTATCACCAGCAGTGTTGGGAGTAACGGCGTTTAAGTATAACGGCGTTACTATCGGAGTTAAATTTTCAGTAGCGGAGTAATCTAATTAATTACTTTTCCCGTCATTGCAACGCCGTTATCGTTACTGAGAATGTAAAGTGTCGCGTTACTACAGTTTGGTTGAATAAAGTGCGAGGTGTCATGCTTTGGCTAGTGTCTACACATCAGCTGCCTGAAACAGTTGCAAATCCGATGATGATTGGCTGGGTGGGCCTTGCCCTGCTCGCGCTGTCTCACTGCACGCTCTGACAACCACTAAACACAAGACGGCATCAGCGATAATGGCGTTCTCGAACTGGAAGTACCGGGAATTAAAGGGAAGAATGCTTCTGTAACATGCACGGTATGCCAAGGAAAAAAGACTTTATCCACGTCTGCCTCAAGCAACTCAAATCTTATGAACCACCTCACATCAACACATGCTAACATGTTACTGTAATGCATATTTAATGCTGTGCTCACACCAGACGCGACTTGCGTGAATAAATCTAGTTTTAAAAGTATTTCATGCGAGAATGTAGTTGTTTTAAACTCAAATATGCGGTTTATTTATAAATAAAGCGTCTATTGAAGAATGTGCTTCACTGATTTTCGGAGGTTGTCTATTCGCGTCTTTGCATTAACTTAACATTAAAATCACTTGCGCCAGATGCTCTAATTGCGTCTGGTGTGAACGCACCATAAGAGTTGGATAGTGTTCTGTTCATTGTGCAGTAACGTTAGGCCTAATATACAGTTACATAGATTTACACTAATGGCCAGGTTTCTCTTTGTTTCTTTTTACCCAAGTTTAAATTTGTTTGTCTTAATTTTGCACTTGAATTTTATTTTCAATATTTATTTTTCATATGTTTTATTTTTATGCATATCATATGGCAGACTGCAATCTATTGAGTTCAAATAAATACAAAATTTTCTAAAATACTTAGTGTTTATTTAAATGCAGTTTCATAACGTGGTTCGGGAGGAGCACGTCAGATACTTAGCCTAATTAGCACAGGTGGAGCCACTTAAGATAATCAACCTTAGGGTATAAATACAGCTGAATTAGCCTACCTGTCTCCATTGATGGTTTATCAGCATCCCGGTTCGCTCTGTCTGCCATCTTATCACAGACCCAATTTTTCTTCCACCAAGGAGATCCATACCGGGGATTTTTCAGATCTGCTACTTTTGCTGATACCCATGATCATTAAACACGGCCGCTGAGCACCATCAAACGTCGTCGCGACAGCTGCTCTTCTCGCCAAGCCACACGTCCTCGGCTTTTCTGGCCGAGACGCAGTTTGAGGCTGCCTCCTCTAGCGGCGCAGACCGCATGTCGTAATCAATAAATTTTCAGGTGAAGACGCTAAATACAGGTTCGCGGCTAGAAAGTAGTGCGGCAGCTGCGTGGAGTTCGGATCACATATGTATACAGAAATTTCAGATCCGATTTGAGCCTCCCATGCGTTCAAATATTTGAACTTCTGTGACTAGACCGTATGCGAACGCCCAACCCGATGTGACGTTTTCTAATCAAATCTATCGGTGCGAGGTATAGCTGCAACTAACGATTATTTTTTCTGTTGACTAATCTAACGATTATTTTTATTACAATAAATAATTAATCTAATGTTCTTTTTTTAATTAGTTAATAAATCCTTTGGAGAACTTTACAGAAAAAATATAAGTACAACTTCTAATATAATATTTCAACCTTTATTCATTTTCAACCAATGTGGTTGAAGGTTTTACAGTATAAAATAATAAAGAGGCAAAGAAAATGATTTTACTATGCACTGATTCTTGAAACTTTGGCAAAAACATGTCCCACTAAGAAAAGTGCTAATTCTGTTGGAAATGTATAAAATTGTCATGCATAAAAAGAATCAAGGTTATAATCAGGGGCTCCTTTGCAAATATGTAAGGTTTTTTTATAGGTTTAATTTTTAATTTTTTTATTTAATGATTATATGCTGGCCCATTGCCTACAAAATCAGTTGTCCTCGGATAGGAGGTAATCATTTCAACTTGATTAAAAAAACAAAAATTAATAATTGAATTGAATAATATCTTTACCACATGAAAGAGTACATTGTAATATGTATTAAAAACTACAAACAGTGAGTTTTGAACAATATTTACTACTATTTTGTGGTTGCTTAAATTGTGTCCCACATATTCGTCACCACCGTCAGATATTTATAAAAAGCAATAAAATCAGGCAACAACAAGGTTGACTACATTCCCGAGGACCCCATTTCCAAACCTTCAGCTCTACTGCATGCATCAAGATCAACCAAGCTCCTGTAAGTTGGCTATTTTCTCTTAAACTTGTTCATATTTTTGGACACTGCTACTGTCACAACCATAACATGTCAACACCGTCTACTTTGTATAAAAAATATTAGATTAGATTATGACATAAATGTATACTTTTTAAGAAGAGGTCTGAGGTAGCTAGCAACAGAGGGGAAACTAGATGGCTAATGTGAACAACTCATGCATATCATGTGAAAGAGTAGGTTTTTGTCACCACCGTCAGACGTCACCACCGTCAGGTTTTCTGTCTGACGGTGGTGACTTACAGTCTGACGGTGGTGACGAAATCCTCCAAATGGTCCTCAACGGAGGCTAGAATATAATTGTTGATCACAATAAATACCAATATGACCTGTAATGTATTTTAGGAAGTTATGGCTAGGCAGAAGCTATCTGTGGAGGAGAGAAGGAGAAGAAACAGGGAATATCAAAAAAAGAGGAGAGAGAAAATACACAGTGAGGCAGAGTTAAAGGAGGAATACCTCAGAACAGAAAGGCAAAGATGGAAGAAGAGGGTGGAGAAAGGGAAGGTAAAAAATATAAATGATTTGAATGAAAGGGAAAAGAGAAGTCAAAGAAAGGCTTGGAAACGTAGACAACAAGTATCAAGAGAACGCAAGAGAAAGAGCTTAGATCCCCCAGAAACTCCCCCAGACAGTCCAGTGGATCAGGCCATACACAAGCCAGCTCGAAGTAGACAGGCTATAGCAGGTGAAAGGGAAAGAAAGAAAACAAGAGCAAGATACTCAAGAGAGATGAAAGCTATGAGGAATAAACTTCAAGAGGTAATGAAGGATAGAAACAAAATGAAAAAGCGTTGGGTACGAGAACAAGCTTGGAATAAAAAAACACAAGAATCACCAAGAAAAAAAACAGAGCAGCTGCTGCGGGGAAGCCAACTCAAAAACTCCTCCATCAAGAAAACTCTGCTGTTCCACAACGCACTCATTCATGAATTGAAACAAAACAAGTCTGCCCACAATAACTTGACTCTGTCGGGCAAGGTTCTAAAAAAATATCGGCTCATTCACCAGACAAGGCAATTTGGCATAACATATAACACACTGCGGAAGAGGAGGCTTTCTGATAAAAAACCTGCATACATTCAAACAATTACTCATAAGGTTCAGGATTTCTACCATAATGCAGCACGAATGACAACTGACAAACAGGACACAATTACACGCAATAAATTAAAGCATCAGAGAATGATTCTGACTGATACAGTATTGAACCTCCACAAGGAGTTCACCAAGAAGGAACCAATAGTGAAGCTCAGTTATTCATCCTTCTGTGCCTTACGTCCATTCTATGTCACAGCACCAAGACCGTCCGATCGTAAGACATGCCAATGTCAGTACCATGACAACGCTAAGCTGATGCTTGAAGTCCTAAGGGAAAATGGTGTCGTCAAGTCTAGCAAACTGGAGGATAGTTTTCAACTTGTCTGCTGTTTACAGACAAGCGAGGCATGTCTTCTGCGCTCCTGCACCCGGTGTCTCCACAAACATACACTTCCCACACCACGGCAAGACCAGACCAATGTTGAATGGCAGCAATGGGAACGAGTTCAGGATCAAACAGCAGATGGGCTCCACTTCAACACAAGACGTGTGATGCACAGTGGCACACTGGGAGAGCTTATCCAACAATATGAAGACAAACTGAAGACAGAAACAACAACACATGTGTGCTCAGTTCAGAACCAGACCAGAGAGTACAGGAGCATGATAGAGAAGTGTAATGATAGCACAGTAATTGTGCATGTGGACTTTTCTGAGGTGTGGAAATGCAAGTATAGTACTGAGGTACAGTCATGCCATTTTGGACAGAACCTCCCACAGCTCAACCTGCACACTGGCATGTACTATACAAAAGAACAGAAGACAGGCTTTTGCACAGTAACAGAATCCAAACGACAAGATGCATCTGCAATTTGGACTCACATGGAACCAGTCCTGACAGATATTCATTTAAAGTTTCCAAAAGTTGATACTATTCACTTTTGGTCAGACGGCCCCAGCAAGCAATACAAGAACAAGAAGAACTTTTTTCTCCTCTGCAGTGTCCCTCCAACTCTAGGTTTCAAGAGAACAACCTGGAACTTCTTCCCCACCTCACATGGGAAGGGAGCCCCAGACGGGATTGGAGGAACTGTGAAAAGGACTGCAGACAGCCTTATACTGCGGGGGAATGACATTGTGAACGGGAACATCTTCCATGAGATGGTTGGCAGAAGCCTCTGCAGCACTAAGCTCTATATCATTACTGAAGCTGACATGCAGCCATATGATTCACTCCTTTCTCAACCACTAAAACCTGTACCTGCAACAAGGAAACTCCACCAGGTCACACCGACACACAGAAACGACTCTGAGATCCACTGTAGATCACTGTCCTGTTTCTGTAGTGAGCCAAAGATGTGCGAGTGTTTCAGCCCAACAATATTCCAGTTGACTGCCAATGCACCCAGGGTACAGGTAGAGGATGACAGTCCTATACCAATGAAAAAGAGGAAAGGTCCTTTGGCAATGTTGATGGAGGAAATGGAACAGGAGGAAAGTGAGCAAGAGCCAATGGAGCAAGAATCACTGACCAACAGTGGTCCTGATGGGACAGTGACAGATCTATCTGCTGATGTAGTTCATTGCGGAGATTGGCTTGCAGTCATTTATGACCAGAACTGGTGGTTAGCAAAAGCTGTCACTGTGGATGCTCATCATCAAGATGTGGAAGTGGAGTTTTTCCACCCTCATGGGCCTAACACACGATTCTATCCAAAAGGAGGTGGAAAGGATGTGTGCTTCATACCATTTGACCATATTCTGGTCAAACTTGTGGAACCGTCATCACCAGGTCGTGCAAGCAGGACAAGGGAGATTTACAACCTGTTTGCTGAAGTCATGGACTTCATAGAGGAGAAACATATACACCATATACTTCCTGATAAAGCTACATGATTGGTGGAGTGATGTAAATCAGTCAGGGAATACTCACATGAGTTCACATTTGAATTATTAATATTATTGTTCCAGATGTGTTTTGTGTTATTTCCATGGAATGCTTTCTGTATTTTGCAACATTTCAGTTTATGGAAAAGAGACGGTAAGACATAGTTATTCATCTATTATTTCAGTTTATAGTCTAGTTTACATAATAATTTGATTACATTATTTTATGACTGGGCACTACATAACAGTTAAATTTGAGGTCAGTGATTAATTCTATCTTATTGCTACTGGTAATGATTTATTTTTTCTTTTATTTTACTTATGATGAATATTAAGGGGTACTTTTATTAATGATAACTTTGTTAATTTAACCTATATGTTTCTTATTGAATGTTTGCCACTGTGCTGTTACAATTGTTGTTATCTGTTCTTCATGTCCAATATACAGTTTACAGTCCAGTTTTCAGAAGAATATAATGTATTATTTTATGAGTAGGGGGCAATAGATGAAAGTTTAAGATGATGTCAGTAATGCATCATTATTCCTACTGGTAATGACTATTTTTTACTATGATTTTTATTTTTTACTTATTTTCTTATAATTGATGATATGGGGATATGGTACTTTTAGATATTGCTTAATTGTACCATATATTCCTTGAAACATGTTTATCACAGTGTTTAGGATTGTTGTTGTTTTTTTTGGACAAAATAGTTAAATAAAGTTGGAAGCAGAAAGCCATTGACTTGAGTAGTATACATTTTGGAATTGTATGTTGTAATGAGGCCACTGTCACCACCGTCAGAATAGTGTCACCACCGTCAGAGGGAGTTGTTTTTGTTTTAAATGAATATGCTTACAATATGTTTCTTCAGTGCTGTTGAGTTATTAAAGAAATCATCTATTTTAATACAAAAATATGTTTGTTAAATAAAAAAACATTAATTTTTATATTTAGGTTTAAAGTAAACGTTATATGATGTTAGATCTTTTAAAGGAGTGCACGTGAAACATTATAAAAAATTAACAAAAGTGAATATTCAACATTTAACAGCATATATGTGTACTAAGAATGCCATATACTTATTTAAAAACTCTAAATACATATTGGACCAAATAAATAAAAAAATATTAGGTTTATATTGTGTATGACGGTGTCAACAGAAACAAAGTAATAACTGGAAAAACGCCTATTTTATGAAAAAAATACAAAATGGGGAGGTTGCACCAGGACATTGCTGAACAGCCAAAACCTTGTTCTATAATAATAAACCTTCAGATTTTGTAATTTAACTAACTTTTTATTTTCTAAATTAAATCCTGTTTTATCCAAATTCTCAAGAATCAGTGTATGGTAAAAATGAGTTTATGATTAAACCACAGTAGCCATAAATTTACAGTAGTCTGAGACGTCATGAAACGTTCTTTAGCATCACAAACCATAAAATGTAGTCAGGGTTCTGCTATGGTTTAGCTTGGTTTCCAGAGATCTGGAGCTGATTCGGGGTAGCTCGGTGATTCGTGAGTGTTGTCTCGCGGTGCGCCGTCTTTTAAGGGGCCCTTCACATATCACGTCATTTCCAACGTAGGTGCGCGATAAGCATGTTCATAATGGAAGCCGCGTGGCGCGTCGCGACGCACTCTTTTTTCCAGGCGTGTCCGCACTGCATCGAGTTAAAAACATCTCAACTTTTCAGAATGCCGCAAGCGCAAGAATATCAGACCTGAACCAGGAAGTTGGTCACCAGATCACACGGTAACCAGTTAAACCGTAACCGGAGAGCGCCAAGATGTTTTCCTCTGAGGTGCTCGTGCATCGCAGTTGTGCTGCCATGGTACACCATATCGGTTTTGCAAAGGGAACAAAGGGCCATTTTATTTGTCTTCTTGGTCGGGCAATCCAATCACGTCACTCCTCCGCTATCGGCCGGTGGGGCTCACCCGTTCCAATGCAGTGAGGTGTTCCGGTTGTGCAACGGCTTGAACCCCCCTGACCGGGCGCCTTAAATCACATAGTACGACACAATCAGCCGGTGGTGCCTATTCCTCCAATAGGTAAAGTTGCAATCACTGGAGTACATGGGCTCTTCCGACCTGCCTTTTTTAAATATCAGTCCCCGCCAGATGTCAAAGCTATTGTGGGGGGTCCTTAGTCTGGCGGCTGTCCTTTCCGCTATTGCTTTTTGGGGGGTACTCTAGGTTCGGGCCATTCCCGAGCTCAGAGCCCCTTCCCCAGACAGCACGCCAAATATGCATTATAATACTTCAGCTAATTATATGTAAGTGTAAACTCGTGAAATGCAGTTTCATAACGTGGTTCGGGAGGAGCAAGTCAGATACTTAGCCTAATTAGCACAGGTGGAGCCACTTAAGATAATCAACCTTAGGGTATAAATACAGCTGAATTAGCGTACCTGTCTCCATTGACGGTTTATCAGCATCCCCCCTCCACCCCATCTCCTCCACTAGAGTTCATTTTACACTTTTACATATACGGGGGGGGGGGGGTGTACTCTAGGTTCGGGCCATTCCCGAGCCAGAACCTAACTCAGTTACATTTTAGGAGAAGTAATTTGTAACTTTTAACTAATTACTTTTTTAAAGTACGATGACCAACACTGATCACCAGTAAAATGTCTCTCCTAGGTCCTCTGCTATTTTCAATATACATGTTGCCCTTTGGTAATATTATTAGAAAATATGGGCTAAGTTTCCACTGTCCACTGACACTGAAGAGCATACACAGCATACAGTGACAAAATCATTATTTTTGTTTTATTTGCATTGTATTATTACATTAGACCACCCAATAAGTAATCTCCCTCCAAACTAAAGTCTGATGTTGACCAATACATAAAAAAAGCAATTAGTAAAGCCCACAAGCAAAATGTAAATTCTACTGAGAAGCATGGTTTAATAGAAACCGCTGATCATGAAACAGACTATGTGTGTAATGGCTGATCAATATCAGGCTCATATTCAGGACTTAATTTTATTAAACCACATTTCAATTTGCTTGAACCACCATTTCCATATTTAACTCATAAAGCATGTCAATCATTTTTTAAATAGAGCATTACACCACACGTCTCCTCATATATACTGTATATGTGTGTTTGTGTGTGTCACAAATGTTTACATTTATAAATCAAACTCTTGTAAAACCAACGTTAACCTTCTGAACTATCAGCAGGGTTTTTACTGTTGCTTTAGAACCACAACATTTTTCAGGTTTAGTTATGGTTAAACAAATAAACTCTGATGACTGTGTGTGTGTGTGTGTGTGTGTGTGTGTGTGTGTGTGTGTGTGTGTGTGTGTTCAGAGATTTTATGCAGCATCTGTTGAATGAACGCTGAGGTGAACGCTGTGATGTTTTTATTTTTTGAGTATTCAAATGCTCTCCCCGGAAGCTTAAAACTAGTCAATAAAAAATGCATAGATTCCACATGGACCAGGGAAAAATCAGAAACATGCTGTTGTCATATACTTTACATTTTGAAATTTGCTTAACCCAGTTCATGCACACATTTAAATGTTTTGCATACCTCATATTAATCCCAATGGTTAAAGCAAAAATAAAATTTCCTTGGCCAAATACCTGCCACACACTTCGTTTCAGAGCAGTTTTTTTTCTTCTTCTTCTTGTAATTTGGAGTATAATGAGTATGCTTAACCTACACAAATTTAACACTTTTAGAACATTGGCATTTAAAGAAAGGCAATTTTGAAATGCAATTATATTATTTACACACTTTTGTGCAACCCATCTCAAATGATAAAAGCTGACAGAGAATGCTTTTTCTGCAAAGTGAGCTCATATCACAAACTATATTTAATATAATTTAATTTCTTTTTTTAACCTAGCCATTGTACCCTGGACATTATACTAATAATAATAAATTAAGTTTTAGCCTGAGCATTATGAAGAAATTATATCACATTGTTCTAACTCAGCCTGTTAACACTGAACAGAAGAGAGATGCTCAAGAGAACAAACTTCAGCTGGAACTGCACATGCTGGATGTATTTTGTTTCTTTTATACTGTGTAATACTGTATTCACAACCACAAATACTAACAGTAAAAAAAAAGTTTTCTTTCAATCTTGCTTTTGGGTTTACCATGAATATTTCAATTCTCTTTCCCAATTACTTTTAAACAGAACAGAACACACATAGGAGCTCATGAGAGATATATAGTCTTAAAAATGCCATAGAATAACTTTTTTGTCTAAATGGTTCCATTATGAACCTTTAATAACTGAAAAACCTTTCTGTTTCAAAAAAGGTTCACTCTAAAAAACGCTGGGTTGTTTTTTCAACCCAACTGCTGGGTTGAGGCCGTTGGATAGGACTTTGGGATGTTTTAACCCAAGTTTGGGTTGAAAATAACTCTTTTTTTTTTAACCCAGCGGGGTGGGTTGAGGACGCGGACGTGAAGGAGAGCACGCACGTCACGTCAAAATCGTACGTCTCCAGTGCGAGCAGCCGCCATTTTCTCAGCGTGATAGAAGCGAGAAGCGAGTGAAAGACTATGGTAAGTAACGTTAAATATTCAAAATGTAAAGTTATCTTTTATTGTTTACCCGGTTGTATGAAAGGCGGAAACAAAGGAGCTTAACGTTATATATATATATATATATATATATATATATATATATATATAAAAAAAGGACGCGGTTTTCGCCTCGGACACGGAGGTCTTAACTGCCTCATGTAACGTCACTGAACGGAGGATGTACTTTTAATATAACGTCTGTGAATGTATTTTGTCATATTTACATAAGATTTTACATTATCTGTTCTCTTTGAGGCGTTAACAGACGGTTATGGTCACGGTTACGCTCATGTGAATTTGTCTTTTTTTTCGCGGTTAAACTGAATGTATGTTTGTCTCCTAAAGGAAACGGCATTGTGTAGTAAAGACTAGCATAATTATTTTGAGGCTGTTGAAGTGGTAACTGTTAAAAGTATGTTTTACATGTAATATTTCAGACTTGTCCAGCTCCTGTCTTCATTGTCCTCGCGCTGAGAGTTAAAGACACAGAAGCTGTTTGTGTGAGGAATCACAGACCTGTGTGAGGATGAGGAGGAGGTGTTCTTCTGAAGAGAGGGACAGACGGGTTAAGGAGAGTAAACTTCAGAATAACATCAAGTTATCTTTATTTTTACTAAGACTAAAATAATGTTGTTGTTTTTTTAGATGTTGCAATCCAGAGACAAGATAACGTCATTCTTTTGAGACTGATGTAAGTTAAATTATTATTACTTTTTTTTTTTTTTTAGAAAATTAATGTTTCTGTTGTGTCCTGCCTGTTAACTTCACATTTTGATGCAAAAAAAAATGGGATTTTATATATGTATGTATGTATATGTTAATATTTTATTGAAACCATTGATGCCCCTTCTTTGCAGAACTCAAACTAACTGGAGTTAAGGACACACAAGTCTGCTTGTGTGAGGAGGAGGTTTTCTCAGCTTCTTCTGAAGAGAGGGAAAGATCGTTTAAGGCAAGTAAACTTCATAATTTCATGTTATCAGTTGTTGTTTTTTTACTAAGAGTAAAATAATGTTTGTTTTTTGTTTTTGTAGATGTTAAAAGCAAGAGACATGGGAGAGCATCATTCCTTTGAGATTTTATGCAAGTTATTTTTAGAAAATAAAATTTTCTGTCGTCTCCTGCCAGTTTACTTCACATTTTGATGCAACAACAGTGTGAATACGTGCTCATTTCATTAAGACCATTGATGTCTGTGTTTTTTATTGCAGAAATCAAACCAAGTTTGGAGTTGTCTGATTTGGAGAGTCATTATTCTTGGTCTTCGCTCTTAAAGGTAAAGTTCACACAAAAAATCATTTACTTGCCCTCAAGTCATTCCAAACCTATAAGACTTTTGTCTGTCTTTACAACATAAATTAATATATTTTTAGTTTTCTCATAATATTTGTTAATCCATTTATAGTTTAGATAATCAGTATTTTCAAGCTTCATAAATATAGAGTTATTGTAGAAGTAAATTCTGATATTTATATATGAATACATCTTAAATTATATGATAGCAAACATGTATGTTCAAAATAAAATACTGGTCTCCCAGACCAGCAATGGAGGACACAAATTAAGAGAATATTAAATATATTCATACGTTTTCCCAAAAATTAGCAGATTTTGTATGAGTCTGGAAAAACATGGGGAGATTAAATTATGAACATTTTAATTATTTGGTGAACTAATGGTTTGAAGAGCAGCCCTCCATGTACGTGAATATTGTGATGTATGTGAATGTCATGTCTGTTTTAATGTTTCAGTAAAGAAGCTTTCTGAAAGCAATATTTATTCAAACAATATCACCTGTCCTCACACTAGTGCTGCCATTATAGCATTCTGGAGCGCTGTGGTGGACTGAGACATTAAACAACCGCACAAAGTGTTGAAACTTTAAAACCGATTATTTACCTATCCTTACGGATGTGAATACACCTTTACCTGAAAATGGATAGTTTAATTAAATGTTTAATTTTTTCAAATGTGTTTCTCTTAGGCCACTGATGAAGAACAGGCGGTGACTGGGATGAATGCTGGTCAGAGAGGAGGATCTTTCCCCTAAACTGATGCAGCGGTGGTTTAAAGAAGGACGCTGCCCTGGATGATGTAGAAGATGTCACATGCTGTGCTGATGGGGTTTCTTCATGATTACATCAGTTTTGCTAAAGAGATCATGAAAATTGACTGTGATGCATGATCTGTATTCATGGACTATGAAACTAACTGTAAGTGTATAATTTGTTAAAAAAAAAAAAAGTTAAATGCTTTTTCTGTGTTGTTTAGTAGAAGAGTTTACACTCTGTCATTCATACACCTGCTCACATTCTTTCACACACACACACACACACACACACATGCGTCTGTTAAATGTTATAATATCAAAGTTAATGTGATTTATTTGTGTACTGTTATGCCAGAATAGTTGGGAAAAAAAACTAACTAATTGTAAATTTATTGTATGTGTTTTCGTATATTTTTATACAATATATACAAATGAACAAAGTCCAATTTGATCTTAAGTTATATTCATCAAATGTTCAATGCTTTGTTTATGAACTCTGTAGCTGTTAATGCCATCCTTTTCTGCATTTCTTCTAACATGTTACTTTTTGACTTTTCTCTTGTTTTTAATAAATATTTTCCTTTTGGTAATTATTATTTGTGTGTAAAAGTGATATTTAAAATGAATAACATTTGTAGGTTTAATGCCTAGCTCAATTTGGTTTAATTTTAACGTAGAAATGCATTGTTTCCCCACATGGCTGCACTCTGCGAGTTTATTTTCTGCCAGCAGGAGGCGCTAAGAGCGGGAGAGGTAGGTTTCTCCGGTAACGGCTGCAGAGCGGTGCTGAGCTCACAAACGCTGCCTTATCAAGCACATGCGAAATGATATCGAACATTTTCTAAATACAGTAGTTTTCCTTCTGAAATACAGTGATAAAAAACACCCGCTCTGGTTTTTTAAACCCTGCAATATAGTCATTTTAAACCATAAAAAAGGCAACCCAGCAGGCTGGGTTAAATATGATAACCCAACTGGTTGGGTTAAAACAACCCAGCGCTGGGTTCGTCCCTTTTTGACCCAGCGCTGGGTTGTCAAAATAACCCAAATTGGGTTGTTTTCAACCCAGCAGTTTTTAGAGTGTTATTTGTGGCAAAAAATGGTTCTTCAGATTATAAAGTGGTAAGAAAGAGAAGGTTCTTTGAAGAACCTTTGACTGAATGGTTCTTTGTGGAACCAAAAATTGTTCTTCTATTGCATAAGCACCTTTATTTTTAAGAGTGTAGATACACTCTAAAAACTGCTGGGTTGAAAACAACCCAATTTGGGTTATTTTGACAACCCAGCGCTGGGTCAAAAAGGGACGAACCCAGCGCTGGGTTGTTTTAACCCAACCAGTTGGGTTATCATATTTAACCCAGCCTGCTGGGTTGCCTTTTTTATGGTTTAAAATGACTATATTGCAGGGTTTAAAAAAACAGAGCGGGTGTTTTTTATCACTGTATTTCAGAAGGAAAACTACTGTATTTAGAAAATGTTCGATATCATTTCGCATGTGCTTGATAAGGCAGCGTTTGTGAGCTCAGCACCGCTCTGCAGCCGTTACCGGAGAAACCTACCTCTCCCGCTCTTAGCGCCTCCTGCTGGCAGAAAATAAACTCGCAGAGTGCAGCCATGTGGGGAAACAATGCATTTCTACGTTAAAATTAACCCAAATTGGGCTAGGCATAAACCTACAAATGTTGTTCATTTTAAATATCACTTTTACACACAAATAATAATTACCAAAAGGAAAATATTTATTAAAAACAAGAGAAAAGTCAAAAAGTAACATGTTAGAAGAAATGCAGAAAAGGATGGCATTAACAGCTACAGAGTTCATAAACAAAGCATTGAACATTTGATGAATATAACTTAAGATCAAATTGGACTTTGTTCAATTGTATATATTGTATAAAAATATACGAAAACACATACAATAAATTTACAATTAGTTAGGTTTTTTTCCAACTATTCTGGCAGTACACAAATAAATCACAACATTAACTTTGATATCATAACATTTAACAGACGCATGTGTGTGTGTGTGTGTGTGTGTGTGTGTGTGTGTGTGTGTGTGTGTGTGTGTGTGTGTGTGAGAAAGAATGTGAGCAGGTGTATGAATGACAGAGTGTAAACTCTTCTACTAAACAACACAGAAAAAGCATTTAACTTTTTTTTTTTTAACAAATTATACACTTACAGTTTGTTTCATAGTCCATGAATACAGATCATGCATCACGGTCAATGTTCATGATCTCTCTAGCATAACTGATGTAATCATGAAGAAACCCCATCAGCACAGCATGTGACATCTTCTACATCATCCAGGGCAGCGTCCTCCTTTAAAACCACCGCTGTTTAGGGGAAAGAAGATTCTCCTCTCTGATCAGCATTCATCCCAGTTACCACCTGTTCTTCATCAGTGGCCTAAGAGAAACACATTTGAAAATTTTTTACATTTAATTAAACTATCCATTTTCAGGTAGAGGTGTATTCACATCCGTAAGGATAGGTAAATAATCGGTTTTAAAGTTTCAACACTTTGTGCGGTTGTTTAATGTCTCAGTCCACCACAGCGCTCCAGAATGCTATAATGGCAGCACTAGTGTGAGGACATGCGATATTGTTTGAATAAATATTGCTTTCAGAAAGCTTCTTTACTGAAACATTAAAACAGACATGACATTCACATACCTCACAATATTCACGTACATGGAGGGCTGCTCTTCAAACCGTTAGTTCACCAAATAATTAAAATGTTTATAATTTACTCTCCTCATGTTTTTCCAGACTCATACAAAATCTGCTAATTTTTGGGAAAACGTATGAATATATTTAATATTCTCTTAATTTGTGTCCTCCATTGCTGGTCTGGGAGACCAGTATTTTATTTTGAACATACATGTTTGCTATCATATAATTTAAGATGTATTCATATATAAATATCAGAATTTACTTCTACAATAACTCTATATTTATGAAGCTTGAAAATACTGATTATCTAAACTATAAATGGATTAACAAATATTATGAGAAAACTAAAAATATATTAATTTATGTTGTAAAGACAGACAAAAGTCTTATAGGTTTGGAATGACTTGAGGGCAAGTAAATGATTTTTTGTGTGAACTTTACCTCTAAGAGCGAAGACCAAGAATAATGACTCTCCAAATCAGACAAGACAACTCCAAAGTTGGTTTGATTTCTGCAATAAAAAACACAGACATCAATGGTCTTAATGAAATGAGCACGTAATCACACTGTTGTTGCATCAAAATGTGAAGTAAACTGGCAGGAGAAAACAGAAAAATTTATTTTCTAAAAAATAACTTACATAAAATCTCAAAGGAATGATGCTCTCCCATGTCTCTTGCTTTTAACATCTACAAAAACAAAAAACAAACAACAAACATTATTTTACTCTTAGTAAAACAACAACTGATAACATGAAATTATGAAGTTTACTTGCCTTAAACGATCTTTCCCTCTCTTCAGAAGAAGCTGAGAAAACCACCTCCTCACACAAGCAGACTTGTGTGTCCTTAACTCCAGTTAGTTTGAGTTCTGCATCCTCTGCATTCTGCATTCTGCATCCTCACACAGGTCTGTGATTCCTCACACAAACAGCTTCTGTCTTTAACTCTCAGCGCGAGGACAATGAAGACAGGAGCTGGACAAGTCTGAAATATTACATGTAAAACATACTTTTAACAGTTACCACTTCAACAGCCTCAAAATAATTATGCTAGTCTTTACTACACAATGCCGTTTCCTTTAGGAGACAAACATACATTCAGTTTAACCGCGAAAAAAAAGACAAATTCACATGAGCGTAACCGTGACCATAACCGTCTGTTAACGCCTCAAAGAGAACAGATAATGTAAAATCTTATGTAAATATGACAAAATACATTCACAGACGTTATATTAAAAGTACATCCTCCGTTCAGTGACGTTACATGAGGCAGTTAAGACCTCCGTGTCCGAGGCGAAAACCGCGTCCTTTTTTTATATATATATATATATATATATATATATATATATATAACGTTAAGCTCCTTTGTTTCCGCCTTTCATACAACCGGGTAAACAATAAAAGATAACTTTACATTTTGAATATTTAACGTTACTTACCATAGTCTTTCACTCGCTTCTCGCTTCTATCACGCTGAGAAAATGGCGGCTGCTCGCACTGGAGACGTACGATCTTGACGTGACGTGCGTGCTCTCCTTCACGTCCGCGTCCTCAACCCACCCCGCTGGGTTAAAAGAGAGAGTTATTTTCAACCCAAACTTGGGTTAAAACATCCCAAAGTCCTATCCAACGGCCTCAACCCAGCAGTTGGGTTGAAAAAACAACCCAGCGTTTTTTAGAGTGTATATCCCAAAATACAATATATTGGCAAAGGTGGATGCAATGTGATAAAAATTCTTCAATTCAATTGTCAATTCTTTGTCATTAGTTAGGAACCTAGGTGTGCTATTTGATCGCAATCTTTCCTTAGAAAGCCACGTTTCTACAATTTGTAAAACTGCATTTTTCCATCTCAAGAATATATCTAAATTACGGCCTATGCTCTCAAACTCAAATGCAGAAATGTTAGTCCATGCATTTATGACCTCAAGGTTAGATTATTGTAATGCTTTATTGGGTGGTTGTTCTGCATGGTTAGTAAACAAACTACAGCTAGTCCAAAATGCAGCAGCAAGAGTTCTTACTAGAACCAGGAAGTATGACCATATTAGCCCAGTCATCGCTGCACTGGCTCCCTATCAAACATTGTATAGATTTAAAAATATTGCTTATTACTTATAAAGCCCTGAATGGTTTAGCACCTCAGTATTTGAATGAGCTCCTTTTACATTATAACCCTCCACATCTGCTGCGTTCTCAAAACTCAGGCAATTTGATAATAACCAGAATATCAAAATCAACTGCGGGCGGCAGATTCTTTTCCTATTTGGCGCCTAAACTCTGGAATAACCTACCTAACACTGTTCGGGAAGCAGACACACTCTTGCAGTTTAAATCTAGATTAAAGACCCATCTCTTTAACCTGGCTTACACATAACATACTAATGTGCTTTTAATATCCAGATCCGTTAAAGGATTTTTAGGCTGCATTAATTAGGTAAACCGGAACCGGGAACACTTCCCATAACACCCGATGTACTTGCTACATCAATAGAAGAATGGCATCTACGCTAATATTTGTCTGTTTCTCTCTTGTTCCGAGGTCACCGTAGCCACCAGATCCAGGCTGTATCCAGATCAGAGGGTCACTGCAGTCTGGATCCAGTACGTATCCAGACCAGATGGTGGATCAGCACCTAGAAAGGACCTCTACTGCCCTGAAAGACAGCGGAGACCAGGACAACTAGAGCCCCAGATACAGATCCCCTGTAAAGACCTTGTCTCAGAGGAGCACCAGGACAAGACCACAGGAAACAGATGATTCTTCTGCACAATCTGACTTTGCTGCAGCCTGGAATTGAACTACTGGTTTCGTCTGGTCAGAGGAGAACTGGCTCCCCAACTGAGCCTGGTTTCTCGCAAGGTTTTTTTCTCCATTCTGTCACCGATGGAGTTTCGGTTCCTTGCCGCTGTCGCCTTTGGCTTGCTTAGTTGGGGTCACTTCATTTACAGCGATATCGTTGACTTGATTGCAAATAAATGCACAGACACTATTTAAACTGAACAGAGATGACATAACTGAATTCAATGATGAACTGACTTTAACAGTCATTTTGCATTATTGACACACTGTTTTCCTAATGAATGTTATTCAGTGCTTTGTTGTGCTTTGATGCAATCCATTTTGTTTAAAGCGCTATATAAATAAAGATGACTTGACAAATATTTACTTTCAAAGCTTTGACTAAGTCCTCATCAAGCGTGACTATTTTTATGCTCTTTTGTCTCGTCACGATACAGAACTCTGTGTTACATTGAACATAAGGTTAGAAGAGTCCCAACAACACCACTTACAGTAAAAAGAGTTCAATCCCAAAATGACTGATATTGTGTTTGAAGCAATAAGGCAACCTGTGTGTATTTCGTTTTAACCTAGTATTTCCCATTCATGTGGCTATTGTGGTCATGCTGACTTTCCACATTGACACTCTTCACCCTTTCTGGCAGAGATTTAAGGAAATGAGAAATCCTACAAAACGGCATATAGCAGGAGGACTAGGAAAAGCTCCAGCAGCAAAAGCATAAAAAATAAGACTCGAATGAAACAAACGTTAGCCAAGAAAAACATGATTGCTGATTAATTTACCGTCAATTAGGTCAGATTTTACAACTTTTACAACAGAAGTGCTGAATTCACTCCAACCCCAATAGTCACTTTATTAGGAAACATGTCAGCCAGAATTCAAGCACCTTAGCATCATCTCTTCTTAGTTGGATATAGCCACTTCATCCATATCACAGTCAATCTCTGGCTCTCTGTTCGCGGTATTCGCGGTATATTATTCATGCCATAGGACAACTGCTATGAACAGAATGATGTCGGCCTAAATCTTCTGTTTTTGTCTTTTGTATGTTTCAGTAAAAAAAAACATTATCGTAAATTGACTTTGTGACACACAACTTCAGTGTAGATTTTCATAACTGTGGTTATAGAGGTTAATAACATTAGGAGACAAATTTTGGTCTTCCCACAAGCCACACACAGACAAAAACTATGTTTTGATGTTAAATGATGGCCACTATTAATGAGAATGTTTCAGTTCCCATGTGTAATGTGCTGAGTTCAATTATGTTTAATGATAGATACCTCATAACAGACTAACATATAATAAGATTCATAAATGAACAGGCTTTTAGCAGAAATTCCCCATTTGTTTAGAGTGTAAAGCTTTTCTGTGATTTGGAAGTTTTTTTTATTTTTTATAATAATCATTTAAAATGGCATATGGCTGATATTTCTTAGGGATGGGTTGTCCTGGGATGCCTTGCAGTAGGGTTTGGACCCATACGTTTCATTGTGCGTCGTCCTGAAGTCATGTTTGCTGTGCCGGGGCTTGATATGGCTGTCTTTAACCTAGTAAGAGATTAGTTAAAGGTTGAAGGTCAGCTCTCAAGTGGGGAAAATAGTTCAGAAATAGTTACTAGCATCAGGCAAAAATGCCTTATGTTGAAATAATCATTGCAATTTAATGGACACTTAAGTAGTGCTGACAAACGATTAATTGTGATAAATCGCATCAAAAATAAAGGTTTTTGTTTACATAACATGTGTATGTGAACTGTGTATATGTGTTATGTTTATATAAATACACACACATGCATGTATATATTTCAGAAAAAAAGGTTATGTTTATATATTAAATATATTTATTTATAATATAAATTATCTGAATGTAAATATTTTCTAAATGTATACTGTATATGTATGTATTTATATTTACATAATAAATATACACACACACACATACTATGCAAACAAAAACTTTTATTTTGTATGTGATTAATAGAGATTAATCATTTGAACAGCACTGCTTTGAAGTAAACTACTTGTCCACTATAGTTTTAATCAAATTTGGGTGGGAACAGGGTTAGTCTGATGGACTGGAGAATAAATGTAAAATGTTACCTGCTGAAGCTGACTAGGGCTCAGTTCCTGTCTTCTGGAGTTCATGGGGACAAAATCGTTTTGCATGGTTGTAAGCATCCGATCCGACTCTAAAAATACAAGATAATGAGATGATAATCAATATTATATTACAGAGACTAACAAAATTTACATTTAATTTATTTTAATTTACATTTATATTTTATATATGTTTTTTCTATATATAGAGTATTTGTTATGTATATTGTTTAGTCTTTTTTTTTTTAAGTCAGGTGACCTGAACATTTTCTTTATGTAGTAACATTTAACTGATCTGATTTATTCTACTCAAAAACATGACTGAACCAACCTGGCCATAGGTCATTTTAGGTGTTTATTGTGAAAATGCAGGTAAGCAAACCAAAAGTACCTTGCTCAAGCAGCACGTGGCTAGGTGGGTAAACCGATGGCTTGGGACAGAGCACTTTTTTTGATGGGAACTGCTCCTGTGATGTTGTGCTGTAGTATTTTCCAGCTAGATCAAGCCTCCCGAATGTAACATTGCTCAAAGTCCTGATACTGGGTCCATCCACATGCACTGGGAACTCGGAGCGGTTTATCTGATAAAACAAATATCCCTGAGTTAGAAACAGCAAGCTTTGTATTATTGTGATCTTTAGGCAAGAATAATTTGCAGTGGGTCACACCTCTGAGAGGAAGGACTGGTTCGTTGTTGACAGTCTCTCCTGGTTTTCTGCAAGTTTCTCTCCTTTGAACACAGAGCTGAGAGTCGGGCATCTGCGCTCCAGGTGAATAGGGCCTGGTAAAAAAAAAAAAAAAAAAAAAACTTATTAAAGTGACACGCTTGAACCGCTTGATGAATATTTCAAATGTGTTTACGTTCTGGAAAACTTGTGAGGAGCACCCTTCATAAAATATAAAGTTAGCTGCAGATTTTAAAACACTTCTGAAGTTAAAATATTACATTTGATAAATATGTTCAAATATTGCATTCCATTGCCAACATTTAATTTAATATATTTAGTTTTAAGTTTTTAAGCTTTAAGTCCTGTGGATATTCTGCATTGAAGAACATTTTCTACGGCATAACGAAAAGTTATTTTACATACTACATTTGTGTGAAGGAAACTCCTCAGATGATATTGTAATCCATTCATCATTATGATGTTCCCGAAGCTTGAAAGGCTGAGGTTCCTTTCTCTTGTAAAGCAGACTTTCAGGGCTGTTGAAAAAATAAAAGTTACTGATTCTCTACATGGTTTCACATTTATCTCAATAGAACAAGGTGTGATAAAACGTTATTTCTAGAGCTTGATGCTGCATCTGTACCTGTGGTCACCTGACTGTCTGAAAAAGCTGGAATAAGTTGTTTGCTTGTCTTGTATTTTATCTCGGTCTCCCATTGCTATAGCTGAATACTGAACTCGTTGCTGAATAAAATACAAATAATACATTAAATTATTGAACTGCAACTTTAATGGCACTCTGAGGCACCACCATATGATTAATCTTGTTAAGAAATTAATTACTAGCTAAATACATCTTCAACCGTGTAAGATTAGTGTACTAAATACTCTAAAAGTATTGGATATCTTATTACTTTCATATCAGCCTCAACCTGCTGAACAATACAAGGATATATATGAAACTGCGCTTTCAATAAATAATATAAAATGCATAAATTAACCAAAGGAAGATGGATGCATTACAAACATACATTTTAACATTAAATGCTAAATGTTTATGTTAAATCCATTATTTCTATAAATAGTTACATAATTGTTTCATACTTTGCACAGTATATATTGCAATTAAATGAGAAGTAACTAATTAAGTCACTGACAAATTAGGAGTAATCCCTTATTAATTAATTCAATTACAGTAATGAATTTCTTACAAATACACTACACCCAACATTGCAAATGATGTATTTACCTTCTCTATGGACTCCAGAGGAGAAAGAGGAGGACACCCGCTGTAAAGGAACTGCTCTTGATAGCTACAGTCATATCTGTTCTTTTTCTCCTGCCTTAGACTTGATCCAACACCTTATTAATGGAAAAAATAAAGCATCATCTGTTCAAAAAATAGCAAAAAAATTGAAAGGTCAATGGAAATTGTGAGTGTGCAGTACTGACCTGCGCTCCCTAAATCCTTTGCGATAAGGATTGGAGACACCTCATGTTTGGTGTAACTGGATCTGTATGTCGGCTCTGGATATTTTCCTTCCGGGACACTTATTCTGACTTTGGTAACTGGTCGAACAAGTTTGGTTTTAGACATTGGCAGGGTCTTGAAATCAGAATGAGTGGTCACAAAGTCAACACTCCTGTCCACAGAAGTCATTTTAAAGTTTGTCCTTTGCATTGCTAGGCTGGTTATCTTAGGTTGAATGACAGGGATGGAGGTTCTGTCAATGAGTCTAAAGTGGCTCTTGGTGGTGGATTCACAGATGCCATCTGGTTTATACAAAAATGGCAAATTTGAAATTCTTGAGCAATACATCTTCGCAGTTCTTTTTGCAGATTGAAGATAAAAAGTAAAAAACTTTGACTGGAATCTTTTGGAAGCTTTGAAGCAGCTGTGATTCACTGATCTCTGTAACCAATAATTCCAAATAGAACTGCAACGTCATAATAAGGCTGGTTATTACTCGGAGTGGGCGGGGCGACACAACAGTCAATTTAATTGGTTTATAATACAGCAGATCCTTGAAGATGCGCGCATCCAGCATTTAATCTAATCCAGGCCTATACTGGACCACTATAGCAAATGCCAAATATAATACAAAATAAGCCTAGCGTAATGGCAATAATAATAATAACGAAAATTAAAGGTTTGACATGGAATGTAAACTCCAGTCCGGGTTTCTCGCAGCGCCGATGACGCGGGACTCCAGCCCGGGGTTTCCGTCGATCCGCTGTGGCGCGGTAAGAAAACAAAAGACAGTCGGCCATAGCTCAACCTGCATTACCGTGGATATTGTTTTGTTGGAGTTTGTTTTCTCATCGCTTAAACTCGATTTCCTCAGTATTGTCTGCATTATTCAGAAGTCCGTTCTTTGGACCGAGATGACATGAAAGGAACCTGATACTGAGCAGTGAGTACTGTGAAAAGAGTTAGCCTCCGAGCTAATAGCCTGCCAGAACATATTATAGCGCTGTTACTACTACACGTACACGTTTCCGGTTTCCTACGCATTGCTTTATAAATCGAGCAATACGGGCGATATTTCAGTTAATTTATTGTGATTTAAAAGCTCAAGTGTAGCAAACTGGCATGGATGTGACGGACTGTGTAACGCGGGCCATTAAACACGCCCAGATCACATCGCCACTCATGGCCCCCAGCTGAAAATATTACATTAAAACACAATTAACCGTCATTTAACTAAAAAAGCGCTATAACACCAACCACCTGCGAATGCTGGGATTTAGGAAACGACTTGAGTATTGTATGTTTCTGTTAAGAAGAAGCATTTACCATGGTAAATTGGTTTCTGCTTTTGTTGCTACAGTAAACGTGGTAAGTTTGCATTAGCCACCGCTGTCATTAACAAAATAAATGCTAGAAAGATCTTAACAAAGATCTCAGTAATTTAGCACTTTACTCAAGTAGAAATAACTATTAGGACCTGTGGTATTTTAGCAGAAACGGTTATCGTGAAAATCGTGCTCTTAACTGTATTGAATGTGTAACGTTATTTTAAAATGTAAAAGTAGAAGAAGAAGAAAAAAAAAGTGTCTGAAATCATTACATTCAGTTTGCACGTAAATGTTTTCTTTTATTTCCACAAGTATATTATTTCCATACCTCATTAGTGTCCCTGGTCATTACCAGTCATTAGGGTCAAATTATTATTGTTATTGTTGTTATTATTATTATTTTAAATTAACATTTAGGGCTATACACATTAATATGAAAGATAAATTAATAAGCTTTCCATTGATGTATGGTTTGTTAGAATAGGACAATATTTGGCCAAGATACTACTAAGTTACTTGAAAGTCTGGAAACTGAGAGTGCAAAAAAATCTAATTATTGAGAAAATTGCCTTTAAAGTTGTCCAAATTAA
The DNA here is from genome assembly GCF_023724105.1 of Carassius gibelio. Lineage (NCBI taxonomy): Eukaryota > Metazoa > Chordata > Actinopteri > Cypriniformes > Cyprinidae > Carassius > Carassius gibelio. The sequence goes on along the minus strand of NC_068403.1, from coordinate 25,216,092 downwards.
GTTCTTAGAAATGCATATTACTCTTCAAAAATGAAGTTTTGATATATTTACAGTAAAAAAAAAAAAAGTAATTGCAAAATATCTACATGGAAAAGGATCTTTATTTAATATCCTAATTATTTTTGGCATAAAACATAAAAAATGATAATTTTGACCCATATAATGTATTGTAGGCTTTTGCTACAATTATACCCGTGCTATTTATGACCGGTTTTGTGGTCCAGGGTCTCATTTTATAAAATTGCAGTAAAGTGCATAATGATGACGCTAACATCACACAAGTGCAAATGCTTTGTTTAACAGGATGCTTGATATTGACATATTGTTTCACTGCAGGGTTGATGTTTATGGTGCAAGCGTCCCATTTTTGTGGGAACCGCAGAGCCTCCGTGCAGGGCTAGAGGACCATGTTCCGTCCTGTAGGAGAGCGAGACTTCCAGACCTCGGCTCGAAGGATGGGGACGTCCCTGCTCTTCCAGCTGTCGGTTCATGAGCGAGAGTTGGACCTCGTGTTTCTTGACCACAGCTATGCCAAACCCTGGAACGCCCACCCGGACGCCAGCAGCGCGCGGCCCACCCGCATGCTGTTCGTCACCCCGCGGAGGCAGCCAGAGCCTTCTGTGTGAGTGAAGAATAGAAGAAGGATATCTTTTACCTTGTTTGCACTTGTAATTGACATCTGTTTTAAATGATGCGATCACAAGTTATCAAACGAGGAAGCTGTCCACGCCTGGTATCAACATCTTTAGCATCTCAAGTACTCTTGAGCACAAATGTGTACAGACATTTTGGCACCTGAATTGCCATTGGCTAGTACATTTTTAGTTTACTTGCCAGACTGATATACTGTACATGTTTGTAAAATGGCATAACTTTTTAAATATCTGAAAGTACACTCTTAACATTAGTCAGTCAAGCATTATAATATGATATTAGGATAAGCATGTATTATTTAATGATAGAACTTAAATAATTAGAATTAAAACATGGTAACCATGTATGAATGCATAAATGTTTTTACTGAATTTAGTACTGGTGGGGGTGCTTTTTTGGTCATTCAATGTTTATGTAAAAAAAAAAAAAAAACACTACCAATTATTCTGATAAGATTTTTTGATCAACAGTGGTTGTGGTGAAAGCTTAGGGCCCTAGACATTTTAAAAGCTAGTTAATTCATCATAATTTCAAAATCATATTATATAATGGGTTGTGATGTTATCTGCTACAGTGATTCGGACATTTCCATCGACGTAGAGACGGTCACACCCACTCCAATGCCTCTCTATGACAATCAGAAAGCCCGCAGTGTGATGAAGGAGTGTGAGCGTCACGTTCTGTTTGCCCGAACCATCGCTGACGGACCACCTCCTCCAGATGATTGGGAAGAGCACATCAACAAGTAAGAAAAGCTGCTGACAAGATATACGAGAATGAGGGAGTTCATATAACAGTATAGTTTTCCTCTTATGTCAGAGATGTCTGTTTGTGATCAAATTTTCTTCAATTTGTTTTAGGACTGGCTGGTCATTGGCTCAGAACAAGCTCTTCAATAAAGTATTGAAAGCACTGCAAGCAGAAAGGCTCAGCCGACTGGCCAATGAGGGTGTGAGTTTTCAAAACTGGGTTTAACTTGCATGCTATATATTTTTTTTTTTTTCTTTCAGTTAAATGTTGTTGTTTTTTTTTTTATCAAAGGCTGTTTGACTTGCTATAATAGTGGTGGTCTTAGACTGAGCAGGTGCATCTCAATAAATTAGAACGTCGTGGAAAAGTTCATTTATTTCAGTAATTCAACTCAAATTGGGAACTGAAGACCTTCATCACAACATGTCAAAGTTGAAATAAATCAGAAAACACAGAATCCAGAAAAATAAAATACAAAACAAAGACCAGCTGCTGTCAGAGCAGACCTGTCCTAAAACCAAATGAGAAACATGATGATGGATAGATGGTTGTTCTAATGCAAATGTTCTCTCACTCACTCTCTGTCTCTCTGCTCTTCACAGGCCTGTAATGAACCTGTCTTACGCAGGATAGCGGTGGATAAATGTGCTCGTAAGGTCCGCCATGCTCTGGCCAGCATCAACTGGGACATAAAGCTGACACATTGGCTTCACAGCACACTTGTGGAGTCTTTGAGTCTTGCTATGCTGGCAGCTTACCTTGATGTACTGCAGACACTCAAAAGCAAGGTGGGATGCCTTATTATTATTATTATATTACCACTGTTTGTGTAGACTCCATAGTTACAGAAGATGGTTTTAATTCAGATTGTGACATCTCCACATTTACCCTTTTAGGTACCCTCCTTGATCGACAGGATGTTGCTGTCATCCTCTGTAAAAACAGGAGCGGCAGGGGCTGAGGCTCTTTCTCTGCTCCTTAAGCGGCCATGGGACCCTGCTGTGGGTGTGCTTTCACACAACAAACCAGTATGTACTGCACTTTTTGTTGCTTTAGTTCCTCTTATCCCTATACAGTATCATATTTGATTTTTATGGAATCTAAATTATCAACACAATCAAATTTTTCCCAATAAAACTGTTGAATGCAATCTACAATATGCCTTCTGTCATCAGATTAGTATTACTTTTTTTGCAAATAAAAGGTATCTAGTAAGAGGTGTAGTTTCTTTAAGTAGAACTGTAAAAAACAAGCAAAAACAACCCTTTCAGGTTGTAGTGCAGTGGATTATTTGTTTGCATATGAATTTGTATCAGAATATGCACCAAATTGTTTATTTGTGGTAGGATATCTGTAATATAAAAGACTTTAACTGGAAATGTCTGTTTTCTGAATATTTATGTTTATTTTTTCAGAGTAAACTTCCTGGTTCCCCCCTGATCCTGATCGCTCCATCAGGACCAACAAACCCCGCCTTCTCTACCTCTCGACGAATGAGATTCTGGCAATCTCAGCTGTCCTGTCTAGGGAAGGTATGCAAAATAACAGGCAAATACAGCTGTCGCATACAATTTGATTTTGTGTACATCATAATTTCTGATTTAGGCTTGACTTCGTTTAGATTAGCTTAATTTGTAAATTAAAATACTTTATAAATGTTCTCATTGATAGTCATTTTAGGTTCTGATTCAAATAAAACTGATTCAGTGTTTTGTTTTTGGTGATTCAGGTCATTCCCATTAACGTTCATGTGGGCAGTGGAGCCAACATCGGAATCGCGCAGTGTTTAGAGCACATGATTGGCACAGTCAGAGGAAAAGTTATTGAGGTATAAAACAACACACAAGTCATTTATTTTAAGCATTAAGCCTCATGTACACTGGAACAATTATCACACACTCTTATCGTGAGCATTTTTCGAGACATGTTTCTATGCGTATTTGTACTAATATACAAACAATTTTCGCTGGCGATGTGCCAAGTGAACATGAAAATTCACTCCCTGACATTAGATGCTGCTTAATTAAAAACAGAAATACCCCGGTACACATCGAATCCTATTTGATCTGAAGTGCCAAACTCATTGGTCGGCCAGTTTTTAATCTAGTGAGCCCAAGGCGTTAAAAAAAAAAATAACGCTTTCACACCTGCCGTCTTGCGTGTCAGTGTGAACACTCACATTGGCACCTTTTGTTTAGTCACGAGGTGTTAAACATCTGCGATAATCGTTCCAGTGTGCACAAGCCTTTAGTCGACTAATCGCATGTTTATTAACAAGCCATTTAAATCATTATACTGTATTTTTCAGAGTATAAATCGCATCAGTCCAAAAATACATCATGACGAGGAAAAAAACATATATAAGTCGCACTGTACTATAAGTCGCATTCATTTAGACCCAAGAACCAAGAGAAAACATTACCGTCTCCAGCCGTGAGAGGGCGCTCTATGTCTTCAGTGTAGACTACAGGAGCAAAGAGCAGCATAGAGCGTCCTCTCGTGACTGTAAACAGTAATGTTTTCTCTTGGTTCATGTCAAATTAATTTTGATAAGTCGCATCTGACTATAAGTCGCAGGACCAGCCAAACTATGAAAAAAAGTGTGACTTCTAGTCTGGAAAATACGGTAATGTGCCTCTAATTGCCTACACAGCCTACAAGCTCTCAAGCACATGCACAAAGCTTGCCACAGCACAGCGGCAGAAGTAATGATTATGAATGTTTCAAGGAAAAACATTAAGGAAACTGCATTAACATTTTTATATTTTATTGATAAACAAGTACTTTCTTTGTTTTCAGCATAAGAGATGAAGTCGGCGACAAGACTCATATAATCTCCTCAGTAGTGATGCATCTATATGCATGTTTCATATTGATTACATAATCTGAGGATATTTGTTTTCTATTTGAATTTGTTTTCATTTGAAAGTAGACATTACACTCTATATATGTTTTTCATGTCTGTAAGGCAAGTATACACTGAGTTTCAGAGATTCGTGCTCAAGTTCACAAAAGCACAATGTTTTGTTGTTATTGTGAGTGCACTTACTATTCAGCTTCCACTCTCCGCACAGACACTGAAGTGCACATTTCTCTAGGTTATCATTAGATTGAGCGACCATGTAAAGTTGCTAATACTTACATATTTCAGATCATAAGCCATATTTAAAGTCGATGAATGATAGTCAAGAGTTTGGATGTCCTGCCCAATGTACTGTATTACCATTGACCAGCCTTTAACGATCTGTCTGTCACAAACTGCATGACTTCGCCAGTGTTTTTTTTTTTTTTTTTTTTTCTTTCTGTGACTAATCAAATTTTTGGTTGACCGAGCCTTTTCTGGACGACTTTTGGGTAGCAGCCCTAATATATATGTTGTTTTAATTCTTGTATATCATTTATAAACTAATTAAGTATATTTTATCAAAATGTCCTGCATTTAATTTCCCCAAAAATATATTATGTAGTTTATATATATTCTTAAAACTCTGCACACATTTATTATTTGTCATTGTGTTTTCAATTATTCTATTCTTGCCATAAAATTAATCTTGGGTGATGACATAACAAATAATAAACAAATCATGTGGTGTATTTAAAGATTTGTTAACTTTTTGCTCTAGGTTCACAGTCACTTTCCTCACAAGCCGATTATCTTGGTGGGCTGGAATGTGGGCTCATTGATCTCTTGTCATGTAAGTCTCTCTTAACATTAGTTTTCTGATTTGTCATCTATGTTCTGCTGTAAACTGAGAAATTTATAGATGTCTGTGTTTGCATCCAGGTGTCCCTTATGGAGTATGTGACTGCTATTGTGTGTTTGGGTTTCCCTCTCCAAACCGTCAGTGGGCCCCGAGGGGTAAGAGGAAACGGTTCATAGTTTCTCACTGCTTCTTGCCATGATAAGAAGCATGAAAACATTTAGCAGATACATTTAACATTGCTGGCTGAGGTATAGAATTAAAGTATTGTGTTTGTCAGGATGTTGATGATCCTCTGTTGGACATGAAGACTCCAGTGCTGTTTGTGGTCGGTCAGAACGCTCTTCAGTGCAGTCCTGAGAACATGGAGGAGTTCAGGGAGAAGATTCAGGCTGATAACAGCATGGTAGTTGTTGGAGGGTCAGATGACAACTTGAGGTTTGTGTCTTCAGACATTCACACATGTTTTTATACATGTCTGTTTAGACTGGTTGAAAGTAGGGCTGGGCGATAATTCGATAACGATAATTATCTCGAAATAATTTTCCTCTATAAATCGATATGTAGAGTTTGATAAACGTTCAATATATTGTGCGAAGGTGCTACTAAACAGCACGTCTATGTGGTCTACAAACAACATAACTATTGACTTTCTTCTTCTCTATAATAAAGCCATTTTGGGAAATGAGCATGATCAAACATATTGTGGAGTGGAAACTGGGTCAGGGCAGACTACAGATTCTTACAGTCCCCCCTCTGATGCTCTTGGCCCAAAAGAAGCATCACACTCACTCCCGTTTCACAGATTACACATCTCTTCCTGGGTAGGTGCCCATGGGCGGTGAAGCCATGCCTTAGGTTGTCCCCCTCTGGCTAAAGAAGAATCTTACCCGTCATTGGGCAATCACCTCATGCACACTGGTTATCGCTCCATCCAGTTAGGCAAAGTTATCATAGGGACTTGCCTCACATTTGGCAAAATGACATACAAACATGTTTTTGGGCGGTTAAGGAGTGGAGCACTTTTAGAGACATAACAAGCAACATTTTCTAAATGTACTCAACATGAGGACAGTACAAGCCTAGTGTCTGTCTGTGTTTGTGTCTGTGAGTTTTTGTGTTTTCATTTTGTCACTTGCATTGTGTTTATTTTCTCAGTGTGGTCGTCCTTTTTCCACGTGTACATTCAGTAGACAATGTTCTGCATTGGAGTACGCATATTTTTGTCTCTTTCTGGTGTCATGTGCAGAGAGTCTGTGTTTTCTCATTTCTTGTTTTCCATCTTGGTGATAAGACAGCTTTCCACAGTCTCTGAAAATGGTTTCATCTCTTTGTTTCTCTTTTCCTTTGGCCATTCACTTCAGTTTGGAAAAGTCCTTCTAGCTGTTGTTGCAGTTTGTGAAGTTCCACCAGGTCCGTTCATGCCATTGGGTCTCAGGGTTTCTAGATCATTTAGGCTTGGAGTTCTGGAACTTGTAGGTCTGGAAATCTCTCGATTTCTAGTTCTGATGATCACTCTGTTCTTTAAGACGTCCTTTCTCTTCTGTAAGTCCCGTGGCTCCACTGGTTTTCCTATCCGTGTTCTTCAGATGACTAGATCATCTTTCTCCAGGAGGGTACACATTTTAAATCTTGATGCTTATACCTGAAATGAGACCAAAAAGATGATGTTGCCCCCCTTCCCCCACAAGAATATTTAATGAGGTATTTCATTGTCTTGACAAAGTCTAGCAATGTGACCATTTTTCCACATGTATAACAGAGAGTAACACCTTCTGAATTAAATCTTTCTAATCTCTTTGTTCTCTGATGCAAACCATTAGATAATCTAGAACATTCTCTCCTGCCAAATGCAGCGACTGGATGTCTAGATTATACAGCTTTCATTTGACTTCTTTCATTGAAATGCTGTCTCGTTTTGGAAATGATTTGTTCGTATTGTGTAATTACATCTACATGCATAACAATGGATTCTCGCATGTGTGAACAACTCTTGTGCAATTAATGCAGACTTAAATGTGAGATTTTGTTTAGTTGCATTTGGCAAACCACTGTAACAGTTGAACATTTCCCACAACCTGGATGCAAATGCTAGAGGATGCTCTCCAATTTGCATTGTCACCACAGTTATCTTTTTCAAGTTAACCAAATTAGTCCCAGCAAGTTTAAGTAGAGAATCTCTCCTTGCACCTTTGTCTGCTATTTTGTCACGAACCTCTGGTGAGAGAGCACTAGTTAATGAGCGAGGAATGCAGATCATAAGAAGTCTACAAGCATCTTTATCTGACACACTATATACATCCACCACCTTATCCAGTTTTGACAAAAACTCTACAGGATCCATGTTATCAGAGTGAAAAGTACCCACTGCTGTAACAAGTCTTTTGAAGTCCATAAAAGACCGTTGTCTAACAGCTTGGCCATTGTCATTTCTTTGATCAAGAAATCTCTCATTTCCAGTCTGTCTGGTTCACACTGGTGCTATTGGGATCCTCACAGAATCATCTAAAGACTGATGTCATTGACTAAAGGCTTCCTTGCATTTATTCCCTTCATGCAAACATCTAAATGTTTTGGACTTTGAAATTCCTTTTCTCAATTTCACTGTCTGTTCCTTCAAAATGATCTCTTCAGCCTCACAGTTTCTCAATGATGTGACATAGCCTCTGACTTAAGAATTAAGCAACTTGTTTTCGGTTTTCATTTTTTCAAATCTTTTCTTAGTAACCCAGTATTTTGGGATAATTTTTGAATTGAGATATAGCCCACTCGTAGGGGTCATCTGCCTTCTCTATCCCATCAAACATTCCTACAGAGCTGTGCTTAGCTATGTATTTAACCATCAGCTCTTACATTTTCACAATCTTGTTTAATTGTGTTCAGCAAATCAATAGGCTTATTTTCCTACACTGACTGAACTTTATCTAGTTGCTTTTTTTTAAATATATATATACCTGTTAATCTAATTATTCACAATCCCTGTGCTTTGGACGCAAATTAATAAAACAGCCATGCTACATCAGGCTTCTAAACCAAAATTTTCACTTCTCCGGACACGGCCATGCTCCTTCGAGCCTTAAGGCCTAAATCTGAAATACGCATGCAAAATTTTTGCACGTCAAAAAATTTATTCAACCTCATGTTATGTCTATCATGCTTGCACACTGCCTCCGAAACTTTTGTCCATCAAAAAAATATTCAGAACAGGTTCGATTCTCTGCGTTTTTCGCATACGTAAAAACCATAGAATGTAAAAAAACGCATTTTGGTGGTGGTGAATGGTGAGTCGGACTCAGTGTGCAAGGTCTCTGTGCGTGACCATTTTTTGGATCACAAATACGAAAAAAATGCATACAAAAATTTCAGAGTCAGTGTGCAATGACCTTTACACCTCTCAACACTAAACTGTTAAAAATGTAACCCTATCACAGTACATGGACAAAACCACAGTACTTTGGGTTTTATGTTTTATTTTTAAAACCGTTAACTTTGCCACAGTATGTTGGGCAAAACAACTAACTCGGTTCCATTTGCGTTGGAATTTTACAACTCCGTTTCAGTTACTTTAGAAACAACAATCCCAATACAACTCTGCTACCACACTGCGTCGGGCTGATTCAGTTCCATTAGAATCTTAAACAGAATTTGTACAGAATAGGCTTAAGAACTCCTCCTGCCAATACTGAATTAACTAGATTCTCTTCTATCCTTACAATTTCTTTTTTAGATTTATTTTATTTTGTAAACCGAGGGAATTCCCTGTCAACACCAGCAAAAAGAAAGAAACCGCTTTCATACCTTTTTCTGCTTTTTGGAAATCCCTCGGTGGGTGGCTCGCCAATGTAAGAAAAAGTGATGGGGACGTTGAAGATCTTGATGAAGATGTTTATTGCAGCATAGCAGGGACAAAGTACATGTAGTACCTTGGGTTCAACAGACTCAGAATGAACCCAGAACATCCTAAGTTGAAAACTTTTATACATTTTCCTTCATGTAAATGAAGTTGCTCTTGTTGTAACAGCTGTAACTGTGTTAATGTAGTTCTGACACCTCTTTGTCTGAGGTGGTTCTCCGTGTCCCACACCTGCTCCCATTCTACAATTGGTCACCAATTGCTCAGGATGTGATCATGCCAAATGGTCTACAAACAACATAACTATTGACTTTCTTCTTCACTATAATAATTAAGCCAAATTATTGGCAAAGAAGCATGATCAAACATTGTGGAGTGGAATCTGGGTCAGTGCAGACTATAGATTCTTACTATATCTATATATAATCCAAGAACTTTATTGTCGTCATGTACTAAACTACAATGAGATTCTTTCTTTGCTCACATTATTATTATATTTATTTATATAAATATATATATGTATGTAATATAAATGTGAGCCAAAATCATCACAGTTAAAAGAACCAAAGACTTAAACTACTTCAAATACTAAAATGAACTTTTCCACCACATTCTAATTTGAGATGCACCTGTACATATTGTATGCAAACACAAACTTTTATTTTGGATGTGATTAATCACAATGAATTGTTTGAAATCACCAATTAAATAGTAATGGAATATAATTACTTTATTTTTTTTTGCAATTAAGCTGCAGCATGTGTGAATTTAGCCGTTTAGACTTGTTTTTTTTTTCATACAAATACCTAAAAACCATAGTTATAGTTTTACCATGTTATTAAGGTATGCTGTATGTGTGGTTTTAACTGTTTGTCATGATTTTAAATGATGCTACTATAGCATCCTATCTCAAGCTGCTACTACTATCAAATGTGCATTCCTAACAGATAAAAAAAGTAATATTATTAGTGGTGCTTGCCGGAGGCAAAGCACTACTACTATTATCTCACATACTTATTATTATTATTATTATTCTTCCGTACAAATTTCGGCGCGTAACTAGTCCCGCAGTTTTCGTCACAGACCAATGAAACAGGCGTCAAATCGTGCGGCCTATTCGGGAATGGTGTGCTATGACTTTTATAAGCGATCGGGCGTACGATGTTCGTACACCGGGCGAAATATCGGCCGAAAAATCGCATAGACAATGCATTACGGCCAACTTTGACGAATCGTAGCGCAGAGAGAGAATTTCGCAGAAACATGTGAATCACCACATTTGGAGAGGCTATCAAGCTGTGCGAGAGGATACCTCGCAGAGGCGTACAAGTTGTACCCCTGGGGCGCTAGAGACCCCCAAAGTTCCCCATAGACATACTATGGTGAGGGATCGCCCATGAAACAGTGTGTTTTTCCTACTATGGGAAGTTATACAGGGATTTTGTATTGAACATAACTCAGGATGACAGTGTCATAGAGACAAGGGGGTGGGCTCATTTGAATCAGGCAACCAATCAGTCTCTCAGGATCACTTTGAATCTATCAAGCCACGCCCTAGCAACCATATAGAGCGCCATAGCAACAAGCCCCATAGACTTCCATTGAAAAAGATCAAATGAATAACTTTGGATAGAAGTGTCATAGAAACATGAGGGTGGGCTCGTTTGACTCGGGAAGCAAACGGCCAATCATGTATCTCCTTCAAGATAACCTAGCCACGCCCTAGCAACCATTAAGAGCTACCTAGCAACCCAAAGTATAGAGAGATATCTTAACATCTGAAAGACATAGAAGCATGGGGGTTGGTTTATATTAGCAAGCAACCATTGGAGTATCATCATTGGCAGCTGCCAGGCCACTCCCTAGCAACCAAACACAGTACCCTAGCAACCGTTTTGCAAGATCTATATCTCCGCATCAGAACATCGTAGAGGCATGGGGGTTGGTTTATATTGGCGAGCAGCCTTTGGAGTATCACCATTGGCAGCTGCCAAGCCACTCCATAGCAACCAAACGGAGTACCCTAGCAACTGTTTTGCACGACCTATATCTCTGCATCAGAACATCGCACAGACATGGCGGTTGGATTTTTTGACTCATGCTAGCACACTGGACTTCCAACATGCTAGTCATGCTAGCAGTGATTAGCTACATGCTAATAGTGATTAGCTAAGTGCTCAAATGGGCTAAGAACTCTATAATAACTACATAGTGACCATCTGTGACAACTACCAACCACCTAGTAACATCATAGCAACCACCCAGGAGACCATAGCAACTGCCTAGCAACCAGCCAAAACACCCTAGCAACCGCCTAGCAACACCTTAGCAACCACCCCAAGTACCGTAGCAACTGCCTAGCAACCACCCAGGTTACCATAGCAACCGCCCTAGCAACCACCCCGGGTACCCTAGCAACCACATAGCAACACCCTAGCAACCGCCCCAATTACCCTAGCAACCACCCTGGGTACCTTAGTAACGGCCCTAGCAACCATCATGGGGACCCTAGCAACCGCCCTAGCAACCACCCCGGGTACCCTAGCAACCACATTGCAACACCCTAGCAACCACCCCGATTACCCTAGCAACCGCCCTGAGTACCCTAGCAACGGCCCTAGCAACCATCATGGGGACCCTAGCAACCGCCCTAGCAACCACCCCGGGTACCCTAGCAACCACATAGCAACACCCTAGCAACCGCCCCGATTACCCTAGCAACCACCCTGAGTACCCTAGCAACGGCCCTAGCAACCATCATGGGGACCCTAGCAACCGCCCTAGCAACCACCCCGGGTACCCTAGCAACCACATAGCAACACCCTAGCAACCACCCCGATTACCCTAGCAACCACCCTGGGTACCCTAGCAACGGCCCTAGCAACCATCATGGGGACCCTAGCAACCGCCCTAGCAACCACCCTGAGTACCCTAGCAACCACATAGCAACACCCTAGCAACCTACCCGATTACCCTAGCAACCACCCTGTGTACCTTAGCAACGGCCCTAGCAACCATTACGGGGACCCTAGCAACCGCCCCGATTACCCTAGCAACCACCCTGGGTACCTTAGCAACGGCCCTAGCAACCATCATGGGGACCCTAGCAACTAACCTAGCAACCACCCCATGTACCCTAGCAACCTCATTGCAACACCCTAGCAACAGAGGGGCGAGTTTTGCCACTGCAAGCACCACTCACATTTTCTTCAGGAAATGTACTTTCTAGTTATAAATATTATCAGGCAGCACAAACCGGTTTCTTGATTTGAAATGATATTAAATACACAAACTAAAAAATACGTTTTTCTATTAAGATATTCATTTCCTTAAGGAAAATCAATGGTTTGCTTTCTACAACTTGCACTTTTCCACAAAAATCTGGCTTTAAACTTGAAAGAAATAAAGATTGACATTTATCGTGATTATCAATATCGACTGATATGGAAAAAAAAATAGTGATATTTTTTTTGGCCACATCGCCCAGCCCTGGTTGAAAGCATTCTGCTTTCTTTACAGGATTAACTCCACTAAGATGAAGACCGAAGGCCTGACACAGACCATGGTGGATCGCTGCATTCAGGTCAGTGCTTCTCACTTCTCTTTGCCACATTTCTAGTATTCAAATCAGTTAAGCATGATTTCACGGGTCATCCAGAGGAAAAACAGAGGCAAATTTTAGGGAAAGCTGATTTGAAACGTTTGCTCTGATACGTGATCTGTCATGTGTGTTCTCTATATTCTTAATGCTATAGTCTTTTTCTTTTCCTTTGTTTTCAGGATGAGATAGTTGATTTTCTGACAGGAGTTTTGACCCGTACTGAGAGCCATGGCCACGGCTCTGGTGAAACTCGAGATTTGGATGCTGAGAAGAAGAAGAAACCTCGCCGTGAGCTGCCTTTTGACCTTGAGAGGTCACGACCTTCTTCACCTGCTGTGAGGGTACCTATCTCTCCATCTGGGTCAGAGGTGAATGTTGGATACATCAGGAGATATGTGTAAACTTTGTCAGCTTTATCTTCAACTTCATAAATAACATCTATTCTGTTATGTTTTGCTTTATTTTCCCTGGCTTTATTTTTTATTAAATTTTTCTGGATTCTGTTGTAATGGTAAAATTAAGTAATAATAAAAATAATAATAATAATTAATTGATAAAATAACAATTTATTACAAGTTTAATAAATACACTTGTGGAGTTTTTTTTTTTCTAATTCCATGTTTTCCATTTATTTTTTAGATTCTGTTTTAATGGTTTAATTAAATTGTAATAATCTAAAAGATTGTTTAATTGAGTTTATAAAGGCTTTTTAGAATTTATGATTTTAAATAAACGTGTTTTTTATTTCATATTTTTGGCAAAAAGTTTCTGAACAGAGATTTGCACTTTAAATGTAAAACATTGAAAAAAAAAATTCTTTAAAGTAATAATAATACAAATTATTATTATTATTAGATAACAATTCTTTTTAAAGAAGTGTACAGCTCTGCTCTCTTTGGTATAAGGCGAGAATTCAGTGTTTCTCTCTGCCTTTTCCACTTCACCGAATTCATAGGGCCCTACAAAAACTCTAGTAACCACATGTGAACATGCCTAAAACCAATCAGAACTTAGTTTTAGTTCATATAAAGAGGCCGTGGATCATGTGAAGTAATTCAGACCTCTGCAATCATGTTTTCCCTGCAGGATATGTCCAGTGTCTGCAGCAGTCCTACAGCCAGCCCCAAACCCAAGATGGTGGGACTTTCTCCAGCTCAGAAATCCAGTCTCATTACTGCCACACAGCTGCTGAAGACCCACATGCAGCGCTCAGGAACTGTGCTCACACACAAGCAAGCACAAGGTGTGTAAATGCACAGATTCAGCCCCAGAACCCCACACACAGGATGCATTTTTGAATGTGCTGTTATTTTTGGTTATTTTTGCCTAGTGGGATAAATGATCCATGAAATATAAAACTGGCAACCATTTTTTTACATTACTCATAAAAAAATCCAGTAGTAATGTCTCTTGTCCCCTTCCTTTAACTCTATTTTTGTATTTGAACGCGAGTTTGTCCTGTGTGTATCTGCATAACCGAGTCATGGTTACACCTGATGGGCCTCTTTAACCCCTAGCTGTTCTGCTGATGCCTGTGCATGTTAAATGATGAGGGCTACGCCGTTTACAGTTGAAGAGCTAACGTTAACCCTCTGGGATTTACAGGCACGTCCTCCCTGTATTGAGGAGAATCTCAGATCCCATCAAGCTGTAATGTTGTGTGTGATTCCTGTCTTTTCTATCCCCTCTACTTTCGTTCTTCACTCTCTCCATCTTTGTCTTCCGTTGGCTACAGCTCAGTTCGCTGCTTTTATGAAACATAATATGCTGGTGAGGAAAAGCATTCCTCCTGGCAGCCCATCATGTCTCTTTGGTGAGTATCTATCAATCTCTTTTTTTTCCTTCTGTCGTCCATCAGTCTGCCCCTTTCATCTTGCCTTCTCTGCTAAAAATAGTTTGTCTTGTCTGTGTCACGTCACTTTTACGGTTTCACCAGCTTGTGTTTGCTAAAGGCACTAACAGTAGCGAATGCTTAAAGTAATGACTGCTTGCAAACCTTACATTCTTGGCAAAATGCATCTTAAATCAAATCAATGAAAAAAATAAAACGAGTCATTTTTTTTCTTCCTAACAGAACGTGTGCATTGTTAGGCTTTTGACCCTTCAAAACATTTAAAGTAGTATTTGACTGATAAATCACATAGGCCTGTTTATTTATTTGATTAAGCAGTGTCTATTTAAACTAAGTGCAAATATCCTGCATTGTTGGCAGAAGCTAAGCGTATCGCAGTCTTTTTGACAAGATCGAATCCACTTTTGCAAAACTTTTTTCCCGAGACCTTTTCAAATCTTGTTTTACTTCGGAAAGGCATTTATGTTCAATAAAAATGACGGAAATTATCGAAAATTTGAGAATAAAGTATCGGGTCGAGTTAGGGTAGGTGTAGGGAGGGCTTTATTGGCCAGTAAGGTGGCATCCATTTAATAATTTGAATTTAAAATTATAATTTATACTCAAAACATTATTGCATACTGTTTTATAATGTACTACAAAACTGAGGTGCAGATCATTGCCGCTATTTGCAATAATTGGTATAAACAGCAGAAAATCCTGTTATTTTAACATAATGTAAATATAATCTATAGCTATTTGCACTTGAGTTAAAAACACATCACAAAATGCTATACTCACTTAGTGCAAATAGCCACTGCATTTTTAAACTATTGCCATTGACCAAAATGTTTCTCTGTTTGGCTGATAAGGGTCTAAAACAGGACTTTTATTTTGACAGTTGAAAACCCAGCTCTCATTCTCTCTTCATTAATGTCTTTGTTTTAAAGATATGTCTAATAATTGAAAGGTATCCCCTATAGTAAAATATTTTCATATGTTGTCGGCATTCTCAAGTCTTTTGAATATCTAATAAACAATAGCAAGCTTCTGCAAAGCCAGCTGTTAGATCTTCTAGTGTGCATTGTAACCTGCATTAAATATGTGTTATGGTTCATCCATGCAAAGGATCCTGTGTTAATTAGATGCAGACAGGAGAGTTCAAATGTCACTGAACATGCACACGCAAGCAACATTAAATCCTTGGTCTCAATCTATGCTGCGCTCATGTAGTTTGCCACTGCCATATTCACTGTGTGCTGTATGTAAAATATCACCTGGCTAGTGCACACCGATCAGGCAGATTACCGAGTACATTACTGGTTAGTGCTTACTTTGTTTTTATTCAGGTTTTTAATAACTTCTGTACTTGTTAAATATACTTATAAAATTCTATATAAAGTTAGTTTTTTTCAGATGAATCTGTACATTATTTGTAACTATATCAGTAATTTTTTTTGAAAATTTTTTTTTTATATATATATTTAATTATTCACGCTATAATTAAACTATCTTAAAATTAAATCTTGAGATATTGGCTTTATATCGCCCATGGGCCACCCTGCTCTCTAAGATATCCGCATCAGCCAACAGAAAGTTTATATAGGCTCAACACTTATGTATCAGCTATTGTTTATTTATTATTTAGTGGTACAATAACTATGATGCACCAAAATGAAATTCCTTGGTCAAAATGTAAAATGTTAGATACTAGACATTTAACATGGATCATTTCGTGCACACATTTCTCTAAATCCTTTTATCAGATTTGAAGTTTTTACTACTTTGCAAGATGCTCGTCAAAACTACAAAATATGTACGGTACAGTATACACTGATGTTGAAATGACTTTGGGTCTGAATGCATCGGAAGCATCTTAATCTGTACCCACAGACCACTGCGGTATTTTATATTCCCTGTATTGGCACCTTCTGAACCCTCAGTGAGCTTGAGACTGTTGATGCTTACCCCTTCATCATTTTTTGTTTCAGTGCCGGTGCCCAGTGAGCAGGTGGAGGGTTTGGACCGAGACGACCTGAGGCTCAACCTCAAGAGAAGACAGACTCCTAGTCCCACTCCCACTAAAGCCTCCAAAAGAGCCAAGATCAAAGTCACCATCGTCTCCCACGGAGACGCGGCGGGAAACACGGCTGGATCCACTTCTCAGGAAGGTAATGAAACTGTTCAGCCCACTGAGTGCTGGTTACACTGTATGAGGTGTATTGATTGGGCGGAATCAGAAAATATTCATTTTATGCAGTTTTCAGTCAGATTGATGACTTTATAGTTCACAGAAAAATGAAAATAGTAATTTACTTTTCCACATTTATTTTATTCAAAATATCTTGTGTTCAACAGAAGAAAGAAATTCATACAGGTTTGGTGCAACGTTGACGATTTTCGTTTTTGGGTGAACTTGGGTTTCAGGTCTGTTGTTAAGCCATTGTTTTAATAATTTTTGCTTGTGTAAGCTAGGCTTAGACATCAGATCCACACAACATACACGTTATCTCCTTTATGAGACAATGTCTCACCACTGTTTACTACTACTAGTTTCCTGTACTAATACATTATTTACAATATACTAGTTTTGTCACGGTACCAAAATTTCAGTATTCGGTACCGAAACCAATACCAATTTCGGTACCAAAGCAAAACATAAAAATATTCTAATTAAAAAAAGAAATAACACTTCATCACTAAAAATAAAACCAATGCTATTCTTTATACTTATTTACAATTGTTTAAATTTTTTTTTTTTTTTTTTTTGATAAATGTGTCTTAATGAAATGTAAACCTTTTTTTTTTGGATAAATAAAGGGGATTTTCTATTAAAATTAGAGCCCGACCGATATGGATTTTTGGGGGCCGATGCCGATATTAACTCGAAAAGAGCCGATTTATAAGCCGATTTTGAAAATAAACTGGATATTAGACCCATTTCCTATAGACTGCGCTTACACAACATTCAATAGCAAAATATCTGCCTGTTCTATGTATGTGGGCTGTATAAACCATTTTCCAGAAAGGATTTTTTTTTTTTTTTTTTTAAAGCCTTAGATTACGGTCTCAATGACTAAACAATTGCACATCAAAAGTATATATTTTTTAATGATCAAAAAACAGTCTGATTTTAAACATTTAACACTTTTACTTTCTTCCAGTTGAAGCTGGTTTTAACAGTCTGTGTGTGTACTGTAAATAAATTATAATACTAAAGTTAAAGTATTTGCAGAAGTAGTCCCACACTTTGCTGCTACAGCATTCACCTTTTTCAGCCATCTGTAGGGCAGAAAGAGAGACAGAGAAAGAATAAGCGTATGTGTATTAATAATATCACCATGTATCATTACTCATGTCATCAATAGAATTATAATAATAATAAACAGGGATCTCCTACATAGGCAAAAATGAGAAATATATATATATATTTTATTTGTCAAGCAATAGGTATGACCTATTACCTACTTATATTTAACCATATTATTACAACATTTTCCTGTTATGTCTGTAAAGCTGCCTTGAAACAATCTGTAAAAAAGAAAAAAATCGTGTTCAGCTCACATTTATTTACATGTCCCCTTTGGTTTAATCATTTCTGACGCACCTACTGTAGTTACTGTAACTACACTATATTTCTCCTCCTCTTCTCTTTGTGCAGGGAAGCGACGCGCCCGTTTTTTTCCAGGCGCGTCCGCACCGCATCGAGTTAAAAACATCTTAACTTTTCAGAATGCCGCAAGTGCCCCGTGGGTCATGTGACAAGAACTAACCAATCAGCTTCATCCTTTCCCGTAACAACGTTGAAAACTGAGCCAAGATGAAGGAACAGCTGTTCATAGCTGTATATGGATTGCCATTTTGAAATAAATTTAGTAGCAGAGCTACTGCGAGCGATTTTTAGTGCTGCAAATCCATTTATCCTTTGCTGAAATTTCCGCGTCTTCATGGAGAGAGCACGTCACGGTTGCTTAGCAAAGGCAGGCGCCTCAGGAGCACTTCTACCCGAGAAAGAAGGAAAAAGCGGCACGCCTAGTGTTTTCCACGCGTTTTTAGGCGCGATATGTGAACGGCCCCTTACGCGGTCATTATGTGGGAAACACTGCAGATATATTTAAAATAAGATAAATGCTAACGTTATAGTTTGACATCTTATTAACGTTCGCGCTCTTCCACTGATAAACATGGTATTAGCTTTGTGGCTAATCTAATATAGCAATGCATTAGCGGCTGTAAGTGATGTTACAGAATATTTAAAAGTGATAATGATAAGACCGTTAGCTAGAACTACCACACCATTTTTATATACAGTGTATGAACTAAATCATTTCACATGACGAACGACAGACTCACCGTCAAAACAGTACAGTACATCTCCGTGGCTTGGCTGATCGCTTTCTTCTATAGTAAGTTGCAGACTCTCTGCAACTGTGGAGCTCCCTCTGGTGGCCAAACTATGCAACACTCATAACATGAGTGAAGCATGAGACTCGGTTTCTCATGCTTCATCGGCCGTTATAAACGCCGATGCCGATTTAAATGCAATAAGCTCATATCGGCCGATAATATCGGCCGGCCGATATATTGGTCGGGCTCTAATTAAAATGTAAACATGGAAGAAATATTGTTTAAAAAATAAAACGGTAGTAGCAGTTTCACATACATTCTACTAAATAGTAGTAATATTTCTAGCACAATGCCTTCATGTAAAACTTTTATTTTGACGGGCTACTTTTATTTTGACACTGGTGTTACTCAAATGAAATGGTAAAATGCTTGTGAAGTGCCATTCATTCATTCACACAGAGACGCGCAGAACATGCAGGATTCAGATTTCAACCAACATTTGCGGCTTAACATTTACAGCTACTGGTCCATACAGAGATTTGATTTAATTTATGCTAACCTTGACAAATTCCATGACTGTCCATATTAAGATGTCAGTTTCATTTTCATGAGATTCCGTCCACGTTTTCTGCTTCGTGGAAATCATATCGCTGTACTTAAAGAAACCTGGTACCGTCACATTTTCATTTTTTTAGTACCGACTTGGCACCGAAGTACCGGGTCTTTTGACAACACTACAATATACTATATAGGGTCTTGGACCATTCACATTTTAACTGAAATTCGGTGTTGGTTCTCAACGGTCCCTTGTTTTGGTACTTTACACTCTGTGTAATAACAAAACATTTATTTTCCAAACCTCACAATTTAATTAAGTTACTTTATTTAGAAATTTTACACACTAGACAAAACAACTCTATAATGTCACAAATAATATTCTCATGGTTTACTGGGTCTCATATGATTCTTTGATTATTTTGTATTGTGCTTTTTGGTGAAGTCAAGTGTACTAAAAACAAATACATTTCACAGTCTTCCAAATCGACTTCCTAATCAGTTTGTACATAAATAAATAAAGTCATTCATCTACTAATTCATCACGTGAGTTTTGAGAGTTGTACTACTACTGTAGTTCTCACATGATACCCGATGGTTTTAGAGGACAGTTCAGTCGTGGTATTGAAAGAAGAGAGCACTGGTTATCCACTATGGGATAAATCAATGCATGCTGATGAACTTTTATCATAGTTTATAGTTAACATTCAACACATTCATTTTCATCAATAGCATTATTTGTGATTTGATTTTGTGAAGGGGAGTTCCCCTTTAGCTGTGTTAAAAGACTGGCTTCGGACATTTTCACTTCCGAATTAGCTTGTTGCGAAAAAAGATAAATGTCTGTTATGCTCTCATCTTCACACCTTTCACTTTTTAAGACCAAAACAAAATATGGATTCATTGTTATTCTAAATAAACAACAAAACAGTAGGATACAATGGCAAACATACAATGGCAAGCTTGCAAAATGTTTATTAACAAAAAAAGAATAAGATGTGGCATGGCATAATCCAAATGCTGTATTATGTACTGACTAATAAATTATAGAACAGAAAACACAGTGGCCACAGTATGGAGCCCTGAAATATCCTGTTTTCTTTTTTAATATATTTTGAAATGTATAATTTTCAGCATCATTACTTCCGTCTTCAGTGTCACATGATCCTTCAGAAATTATAATATGTTGATTTCCTTCTCAAAAAGCATTTGTTTGTCATGCATGTTGTTTTTTGAAACCCTGAGGATTTTTTCAGGATTCTTTGAATAGAACCACATTTATTTGAAATGGAAATCCTTTTGTAACATTATAAATGCCTTTACTGTTATCTTTGGTACCAATCCTTGATAAAAGGAAAAAAGTATTACCGTATTTCTCTGACTATAAGTCGCACTGGACTATAAGTCACATTTATTTAGAACCAAGAGAAAACATTACCGTCTCCAGCCGCGAGAGGGCGCTCTATGTCTTCAGTGTAGACTACAGGAGCAATGAGCAGCACAGAGCGCCCTCTGGCGGCTGGAGACGGTAATGTTTTATCTTGGTTCATGTCAAATTAATTTTGATAAATAAGTCGCACCTGACTATAAGTCGCAGGACCAGCCAAACTATGAAAAAAAGTGTGACTTATAGTTAGGAAAATACGGTACATAAAATAGATAAACTTGTGAGAACATAAAACTAAGGTGTTTACATTCGTATTGGTGTTCTGTGTGCAGTGGGTTTGTCAGGAAAGCCCCTCGGACTGACGGTGGGCCAGACGGTATCAGGGGCCAAAGAGCTGTCGGAGCTTCTCAGTGCACAAAGGTACATTTATCTCTTCACACCAGACTGTACAAGAGAAACAAAGGCACTCTTTACACCAACACAAATGCACAAAAATCTAGTTGAAATTCATATGCCATTTGTCTGTTCAAGTAAATGCATACAAAAGTGAATGAAAATGCAGACTCCTTCTGACAATAATTGGCACTTACAGAAAAGCAGTAATACCCAGGTTACTTTGGATTTACATGCTTTTAACAGCTGTTCAGATTTTTGTATTTGTGTCGGTCTGAACAGTGCATTTACAGCAGTTCACTCAAATTAAAATGGTTCACACCAAATTTTCCCACGGAACATTCCTGATGGTGTGAACAGGATTTTGATCTGAAGGAAATGAGCAGTGCTGTTTGTGTTCTTGTGTAATGAAGATCTTGATACATCACCTGATTGTTGTATTATATTTTGATAGCGGTTTTTGTTGTGAAATTTGTGTGATTTATGTGATGGCATGAAATATGTGACCCTGAATCACAAAACCAGTCATAAGTAGCATGGGTATATTAGTAGCAATAGCTAATAATACATTATAGGGGTCAAAATTATTGATTTTTATTTTGTCAAAAATCATTAGGTTGTAATAAGTACAGATCATGTTCCATGAAGATATTTAGTATATGTCCTACTGTAAATGTATCAGCTTAATTTTTGATTAGTAATATGCATTGCTGAGAACTTAATTTGGACAACTTTAACAAATATTTTCTTTCTTTTTTTTTTTTACCCTCAGATGCTGTATTTTCAAACAGTTCTATCTCGGCCAGATATTGTCCTATTCTAACAAACCACGCTTATTTATTCAACTTTAAGATGACGTATACATTTCAAATTCTTTTTACTATTTTTTTTTTTATGACTGGTTTTATAGTCCAGGGTCAGATAATGTTCCAGCACTTAACTCCATTACCCTGCATCTGCTCTGTATTTTCTAAGTTTCCACTTATACATACAACTCTTGTATAAACTTTTAGAAAGAAAAAAAATCATTCAATTGTCTTGTGTTCTTAGGTCAGGTTTGGCAGACGTGTCTGGAGCTTTGGGTTCAAGTGAAGGGCCGTTTCACAGCCTGCAGGGGAGCGTGATGTCCGGGTCTTCCTCTCCTGTCCAGGCTCAGGCCCCTGCCACTGCGCAAGGTGCCACCACCGTTACATTCTGCCAACAAGATCATATAGATCAATAGAATAAATACTATAATGAGTAAGCAAGTCGAATATGCCACGAGTTGACATCCTCAAAATTTGCATACAATTTTAATTGAGTAAAATTAAAAGTAAATGTGACTGCGCCTTAAAGGAATAGCTCATGCAAAAATCAGAATTAGCCGTTTCTTCATCAGAACATCTTTGGAGAAACTAGGCTTTTCATCACTTACTCACCAATAGATCCTCTGCAGTTAATGGGTGCCGACAGAATGAGTCCAAACAGCTGATAAAAACACTGCAATAATCCCCACCACTCCATCCATCGATTAAAATCTGACGGCACCCATTCACTGCAGAGGATCTCTTGGAGAGCAAATGATGGAATACTTAATTAACACAACCTCTCTGACTCTTTTTGTGTGTGTGTGTGTGTGTGT
The DNA here is from genome assembly GCF_023724105.1 of Carassius gibelio. NCBI lineage: Eukaryota > Metazoa > Chordata > Actinopteri > Cypriniformes > Cyprinidae > Carassius > Carassius gibelio. The sequence goes on along the minus strand of NC_068403.1, from coordinate 25,193,399 downwards.
GTGTGTGTGTGTAGCTCCCTCTGCCAGTAGTCTGCTGCAGGGCCTCAGCCTCAGTCTGCAGGAGATCAACACTAAATCACCAGGCGTCCCCTCCACCACACAGGTGCCGGCCGTCACACAAGAACACTGCTTCAAAACGCATCTCTTGACTAATACCTCTATTGCTTTCTTTATAACACACCTGATCGTGTCTGTGTGTGGTGGTGTTCAGGTCTGCGGAGGGAAGCCGCAGAGTCAGGGGCAGGTGTTGAGCTCGCTCAGCTCGGGCGGCAGCGGCACACTCGTGAGGACGGTGCCCATCGTATCCACAGGATCCGGGATGACCAAAACCACAGCCATCCACCAGCTCCTCACCAACGGCGGCCTGGCCAAGCTAGCCCACAGCCTGCCAGGACTGGCCCACGTCTCCAGCCAGAGCACGGGTACGTCCTCGTCGCCACTGATGACACAGCGAACCAAACAGAGGCGTCCGCGATGAGTAGAGACACCAGAGTAGCTGCAAGGTCAAAGGTCGAGTCCATGAGAAGCATCTGAGCGGAGCATGTAAACGTACCATTAACGTTTGTGTAGATTTGTACTGTTTTTATTTTAAAGCATTTAAAGAGCTTTATTGGGTGATCTTCAGCTTACAAACTAATGTCATTTTATGCAAGTTGTTCATTTTAGGGGTCGGCCTTTAACTCAAAACGGCTTTAACGTCCAGAGGACCAGAATATTTATATGGCAGTGCTGTTAAAATGAGAATCGTGATCAATTCCCACATCAGCGGCTTGGTTCGTGCTTAATGTGACCACTTCACTGTTGTTTTATGCTCCATTTTTCTGTTTGCTTCTGTTCTCAGTTTTGCTCTTTGTTTACCTGTTGTTGTTGTTTTTTTGATGAGTATGTAAATCATAATGCTTGCTCTACTCACAAAGACATTCATTAAATCCCCAACAGCAAACCATTTTTTCAACCTCTTCTTTGTGTCATTATTATTCTGTTTTCTGTTTCCATCTCCCAACTGCATGCATAAGTGTTCTCTATTTTTTGCAGCAGTTTACAATGTAAAAACAGTCCAAATAAATAACAAACAAAAAAACGAATTATGGATTATTAATACATAGTTGTTTGGTCGAATGCAATACAAAGTGTTGGACTGTGTACGGTATGCTAATATTTTGTATTTTTATGTAGACGGTGTATACTGTGCAGTATGCAGGATTGCTCTTATTGACAAGATTTAAGACAATTTGATTCACAATGCAAGGGTATTTAGATGTGTAGCATTATTCTAACATATAGCATGTTTAATATTGATTGAATCATGTGTGTAGTATGTAATAGTATGCAGTATAGTGTTACTGTTCATACGCTCATTATGCAACTCTATCTCTGGCTCCTTCAGCTACATCCCACAAACATACAGACATTGTTCACGAAATGGATTATACACAACATGAAAAGAATGGTATCCTTTTATCAAATACTGGAATGTGCTGGACTAAACGCTACAAAATAATTAAATCAGCAAGGATTCATTTTTATGTGGTAAGTCGTGCGCATAAACTATGAAATGCCTCCAAAAGAAGATCAACAAAAATGTTAGTTTCTGCTTTTATAGTGGCTATTCTTTATAGGCGGTGTATTAAAATTAAAATTGTAGCTCCTATGAGTTGCATTCACCTGCTTCATGTATGAAAACATGAATTTATTAATTACTTGTTCATGGTAAATGTGCTTTACATTATCACATTACAAGTTGCTGCTGCTGAGGTAAACACTCGCTCTTTCTCTGCTGTCTGCTATATCTGTAAAATGGTTGTTAATTGGGTACAGAACATGTTACGGGTAATATAATCAAAAAATCATGGCAACAAGTAATGTAAGTCATTTTAATAAGTCACAGTCAAATTGATTCAACTTAACTCTTGTTTAACCGTTGTTTCTTGTATTTGTTGGCTTAGGCTACTTATTTAATGAAATTTAATGAATATACAAATTAATGAAACCTTTTTCATTTTTGTTAGATTGTTCTTTAATTTATTTTTAATAGCACACTCCCATTTTTTCATGGGTTGTACCCCCTGGCGTGTTTCGTGTTCTTTCTTTTTTTAGGATATTTCATAGTATGAGATCCCTAATGTGTGTGAGTTCTTGTTATGCCCCCACTGGTATAATAATACATCTTATTTTTATTTATTTATTTATTTATGTGTAAACTGCTTATAAACCATGATGTTTATGGAAAATGTAACGAAATGCAGGAAGTGGTTGAGTTTAGGGGTAACTTAGCCTATACTAAAACAGTTCAAAACTTATGTTGGTACAGTGTAAAACTCATTACTGGGTTTCACGGACAGGGTTTAGACTAAAATAGGATTAGGCCATGGTTTAATTAGGATATTGAAGTCATTTTTATAAACGTCGATTAAAAAAAAAAAAAAAACATTACTGGTGTCTATCTTGAGACAAAACCAAGGCACTGATATATTTTAAACATCAGTTTAAATCAGTTTCTTTCAGTTGAAACAGCTTTTAGTCTGGGACTATTTAAGCCTTGTCTGTGAAACCAGGGGATTGTGTCTATAGAAAGTCCCCATGAAACTGAACTGTGTGTGTGTAATGTTAATGTGTGTGTGCTGTGTGCAGGACTGAAAGCTCCCACCACTATCACGGTGACGTTGCGCGGGCAGCCCAGCAGATTTCCCGCTCTGAGCCACACGGGGGCGCCATCGCCGCTCGCAGCGCACCAGAGCACCAGGTGTGTGTGACCCGCCGTGTCTAAACCACACACACACACGTTTCTTCTATTACTTTTATAATGGCAAAACGATGTTTTCTATCCTCTAACCATAAACCTACTCCTTACAGAATACCTGTTTACATTGTTACACCTTCAGATAAACATCTTTTAGGCTACATCATCAACATAAACATCATTATCATAAACAACTACACACACAATCACAAACACACTGAGTGTCTGAGTTGCAGATCCAAACAGAATAGCAGGTCGCTTCACGGTGGCATTAGGCCTCCCTCTGCTTTGCCTCACGTTTGACAAATTAGACGAGCTCATCAAAGTCATTTAGGATTTTAATTAACATCGATTAGTCCGTTTAGTGGAGTTTTCTCCTCTCTCTCTCTGTCTGTCAGATGATGTTATTGTTTACTCGCTCTGCAGTGTGTCCTCAGAGCGAAAGCTGTAGTAACCGTCTCATTGACCATGCAGAGAGATGTGCTGTAATTATTTGCTTAATCACTCAGAAGAGCATAATTATATGCTTGTCATTTTTGTTTTGGATCAGCTTAGGTATTCGTAATGGACTGACCGCAGTGTATAACTTTAGTTCAGTAAAGTTTGTAGAGATGTATTTTAGTGGTTTTACAGGAACAAGAGTCACTGCTGAATGGATTCAATTAATGAATGAATGTCATATTTCCCCTAATGATAAAAATAAAAAATAATAGACAAAAATCTAAAATTATTATTAAATTCACATCACTATATTTCCCCGTTTGAGGGTTTATTTATAATTATCTTTAATTTCACAATTATTGTTGTGTGGGTCACCCGATGTTGTTGTTGTTATTATTATTATTATTATTATTCAAATAATATATTGTGTTATTTTAATTACGTTATAACAATTAATCTAAAATCTATTTTAAAATATATATATATATATATTACTGGCTTCAGAATTTTTGGTTCAAGTAATGTATTTTAATTAAATCAATACTTTAAATTTGACACATCAAAAATTACACATTTATACACAAATTGATATTTATTAATTTATATAAATATATTTACATTTATATTCAACACATTTAGGCTAAATGGCATCCTAAAATAAATGAATGCAAAATAAATAAATAAATAAATAAAATGGAAGTTGGTCTGTGTTAAAAAAAAATTGTGTTGTCATTATAAGAAATATGATCACTTTAGGAACATCACTCATCAGGAGCACTGTATTATATAGTTATGGTCATGTGATCAATCAATGTTTTATCTTGCAGTGACCAGAAACTCTGAAATGGACGATATAAAGCTGAAATCGGCATCATTCTCACTTCCAATGATCATCCAAAAGAAGAACCAAGAGGAATCAAAAGCAGAAAGCGGGCTTGAAGACTAAGAAGACGCAAGAGCGCCATCTATAGACACTTCTTGCACACATGTGACTGAAAACGTGACATTCATTTGTCCATTTTTTATTATTTCCCTTATTCTGTTACACTCTGGCTGTACAACATAATGAGACATTTTCCTATTGTATTTATTATTATTATTATTATTATTATATTTCCCCACATTTTATTATATATTTTCACAGCAATTCTTTATGTGAACAAACTGATTTATTGGATTTATTCTTTAAAAAACAAATTCCCATTCTATTTCATGAAATGTTTTGCCAATATAAAATCTTAGGTTTGTTTGATTTTTGCCAGCAGAGCCTGTGCTTCATTTCCTCACAGCCATAAAGAGCCTGAGAGAAATGGATAATTAAACTGTCAAAATACTGATAATAAATTCAAGGCGCTTGAAATACGACATGAGAGCTTTTTAATTGATTTATTATATTATTTATTTTTATTTATTTTTTTTTACATTTTGAATGTCATGTATCAATACATCAGTCTTTCCTCACGACATCAGGATGTAGCTGTCCTTCAAATAACCGTAATGATTCTGCCAGTGGGGATAATGATGCGTCTGCCTGATTAAGTCACAATTGTTTTGATTGCAGATTGTTTTTATTGCCCCTAATGAGAGGAAACCAGTGGAGGTTGACAAGCATGAAACAGAATGATAGACACTGATTAATGCAGCAGTTTGTGTCCTCCAAACATTATGTGAGATGAGATGATTGTGAAGCACTCAGACTGACAAGATGGCAGAGGGTGTCAAAACTGTTTGATGCCATGGACCCAGAAATATCATTATAGTCTGTGAACCACAGGACTCCTTTGTGGCCCAGTTGGGTGTTACTGGGATGTCCTGGGTGATCGTTCAGCCTTTCGTCCTTGCATTCATCTCGTTTCTTCAGTCCACATGTTCCTGTGGGAATGCTACTATTAAAACCACCTGTCCTGGTTTTCCATCATGTCCCTCTTAACTAAATTGAAAGGTTATGATATAATGGGGCCATTGTTTTATTTCCGGTCTCAATACAGCTTGCCTGGAGGGCATTCCTGGATGATCGGGACACACTAATGCAACGTTTCTCTTCTGAGAATAATAAATCCAGGTTGACATCCAGGATTATTTCCAGAGTTGTGTACATCAGAATTGATGATACTTTCGAAAGAATTCCCAGGCGTGTTTCCAGTGAAGGATTTGCATAATGAAATTTGTTTGTGCGACACAAAGATGGTTTTAATCTCAGAAACGCTGCAGTTCTGGTATAATCTGTTGGCAGGAGACTAACAGGGCTTTCTAGACGTGAGATTTCCAGCTGAAGGATAAAGATGAAACTTGAGTCAATAAAATTTTGAGGTGCAAATGCCTGACCCGTAGTGGATTTGCATGAGAAACATAAAAATCTTTCAGAACAGAAATACAAATAATTCCCTTGCTTTAACCTCTGATTCACGTCAATCAGGATTTACACACTTGACTACAATCACAAAAAAAACTGTTCATGTCAAATTGGGTTATTGTCCAAACACAGACTCAAAGGGGGAAGTTTAGGAAGTATGTTACAATCAGTGTGTCTTTCCACATCGTAAAAGTCACTGACACTTCTATGACGCATTGAAGTCGTGATGAAATATATTCAAGACTTCGTATTCACATTATGACCAATATTTTCCCAGAGTTCAAGCCGTTGTTGTTTCAATATCAACAATCAGGACAGACAGTCAAACAGTTACGATTAACAGGTTTCCTTATTCTTTATTCTACTAACTGAAAATGTTCACCACTCTAATGGCTTTGAAATGTTTTTATAAAATATATGTTGATTAATCGCGATTAAACACATCCAAAATTAAAGTTTTTGTTTATATAATATATGTGTGTGTACTGTGTATATACATTATGGATATATAAATACAAACACATGCATGTATATATTTAAGAAAAATGTTAAGTTTATATATTAAATATATCTATAGAAATTATATGAATTTAAATATATGGATATATATAAATATATGTTTTCAAAATATACATTGTATATGTGTGTATTTAAAATATACAAAATAAGTATACACAATACACACATATATTATATGAACAAAAGGTTTATTTTGGATGCGATTAATCACGATTAATCGTTTTACAGCATTTATATATATTTGCAATGACTCTCTCTGTTCATTTCATCATTACACCAGTAGGTGGCGACAGTGGTCGTCGTTCTGCAACCGATTCGTTCGAATCACTGATTCATTCAGCGTGTTGAATGTGGAGAAGGCTTCAGAACGCATTCTGGCTTTACTCGGAAGTTATTATCGTGCTAAGAACTATTATCTATTATTAAAAGATCTATAATAGTGGTGGATGAAAAATAGCATTGTGCTAAATAATAAAACATTTTCATTGCAGTCATTCTTGTTCGTTTTATTTTTATTTATTTTAGGTAAATTATCCTAAATCGCCAGCCATTATGCCACGCAAAATGATAATCAAACTCACATTTAAAAACTTTCATGAACACAATCACTGATTTGACTATACAGATGTCGAATCTGCTATTGTGGGTATTGAGATAAGAAAACATTACATTAAAATAACAGACATTTGGCTACATTAACTAATAGATGGATACATTTTTGATACATAAAAAAACAAAACACTGATATATTTTAATAAAATATCAGTTTCTTGTTTATATTGGTTTCAAAGGGGCAACATATAACAACAGACCACTAAACATATGCAGTTGAGTTTATTTGCATTTATGAAAATGCTTTTTTCAGTGTATAAGATACATATTATGTTATTGAAACCATGACCTTGCTGTTGTGAGCATTTATGTCAAAATAAAGTCTAGACAAGATGAACAATAAATGGGGAGTGGAAGACATCCTTTACTTGGAAAACGTAAAGTTCACACTTCTTGACATGGACTCAAATGCAGGAGGGATTTTCCTTTGAGTATCATTATGATGAATTTATGTGAAAAAAGGAAGTGACTAAAGACTTATTTGATTTTTTGGCATCTCTAACAACAATTTTATGGGAACACAATGTCATCTGGGATCTCCTATTGTATCAGATCCATACAAACAGTCCTGTGATTCAGTGTGGGTCAGATGTTAAGCATCATTACATAGTTAATAAAGAAACAGCACAATCCCAACAGATGCATGAGAGGGGAATTCCACTATTCCACTGCACAGATGAGTGTAAAAATGGCTCTGAGGATACAAAAATATATATGGAATTCCCCTTAAATAGAAAGAAAAGAAGCAGGCACGAACAGAGTACACCATTTTTCACTACAAAATGGAGTTTTGTTATATACCTGGATTATGATGGTTTCTGTATATGATTAGAAACTTCCATCCAACATAAATCATTACACAAGGGATTTTGAAGAAAGGATATTATTCCCAGAGAAAGAAGGAATACTTAACTAGACAAATGGATCATGTAATATCTGAACAACACAATTATTGATGGTGAAGACATTGTAAGTAATACAGAACAATGTGCATCTGTTACAAATTACATGCTTGGACGCTCTCACTCAATGAAAACCATGCCTTCGCAGAATGAAATGTGCTGTGAGTTTGTATGTTGACTTGGGACACACTTTTATGCAATGTGACGCCTCCAATAACATCACTTACTGAGATGGATTTGCACTGTGATATAGTCAGTCTCTAGCAATGTGATAGACTTTATGGGTTTATTCAGCTTCTATGAAGGTAAATGTATGACTTTTTAAAGACCTCATAAGACCAAATGAAGAAAATGTGAGGAATAATTGAAAGGGAACACAAATCCTTCCCTTAATGTAAATTAATCTTGAATAGCTCTGCTCCCAAACAGTAGAATACAGAAATAACTTCTACCATACCTTCTGATCACACTGTAAAAAAGTCATTGTTTTCCAGTGCAAATGTCTGAAGATTCATAAATCAAGATGCATTTACTTTTGAAAAGCAAAATGACACAAGATGAAGTCTTGATTTAAGAGAAATTGATCAAACCGGTTTGATTGGGATTAAAAGAAGAACATGCATCAGCCAATGGAGCATAAACTCACTTCATTTGGTTCCGTTTTTAAAACTTCATTTTACACTCAATACTTTTTTATGAGCTGCAGTAACCCTGCAAATAAATCAGACGACTAAAAATATGTAGAGATGAAAATAAAAACAATAAAATCACCATTATTGCAAAATAAATTCTAGCAAATGTTATCAGGACGCAATCTGAGATTAAATTACTGAGTGATACACTTGAAATGAATCTACAATTGTATTGGAGATGGTTCAGATCAAGTATACAGTTTATTTGAAAAAATATTTACACTAAAAATACTGAATTGCAGAGTGCAACAGCAGACAACTCAGAATTACAGCTATTCCAGAGAGACATATGGCTTTTTTTCACCTATAAATATTTATTCTCCATAATCTTTTCAGCCAAACAGTGTACACTATGTAGGTGGCTCCTCGACCTCAACATGCTTTCATCATAACATAAACAATAATACTGATATATTTCATTTGACTTAGATGGATACGTAAAGAACATACATGGAACACTTTTCTGTAAAGACAGAAAACACACACAGAGAGTATTACTAACTGAATTTTATACACTAAAATGTCCTTTTGAAACAGTAAAGTATACCTTACCTTACATTTTCAGAAGAAAAGTTACAAAAGCTGTCACTGCGGCGATACACTAAAGGTACACCTTTCTACCTTACTCTGGTACCTTGAAGGCGTGTAAGCCTACACAAAAGCACCTAAATGCTACACATTAGTACTTGAAGTGTACATATTAATACCAAAAGTGTACATATTAATACCTAAAATGAACACATTAGCATATCTATTAGCACCAGAATGTACCTACAGTGTGTATATTAGTGCCTTTTGAAGTTTTGTGAGTGTACTATGCACAGAGAACAGCACACAGTGAATGTAGCTCAATAGAAACACAGAGACCACACTGGAAACACAACATAGGTAGCCTACATCCCTGCATAAGAGCAGAGGCATGTCACAAACTAGTGTGAGAAGCACCAACACCTCTCTCCTACAAAGTTTCTAAGCTATGCACTGGCACACAGCCCTGTTGCACAAATCACTTCACTGCTATGGGAACACAATGTGAGTGTGTCCCTGTGTGTGTGGAGGCAGAGCTGCGTTTTTAAACCCGCCCTCGAGAGGGATCTCATTTCCCCTAAAACCTCCCATTTTTCCTCCCTCCCTGTGCCGATCATCTCTGTCCGTCTGTACCTCTCTATCGCTGCTCCACTAGCCCAATCATGGAGCTCGCAGCGAGGTGTGTGTTCCTGCTCTCCAGCTTCGCCGTGCTCGCAGCGCTCGATCTGGACGCGATTGACCCAGGCTACTATGTGGAGACCAGCAGCCCGTCAGATGTGATCGACTACAAAGATCCCTGCAAAGCTGGTGAGCCCGAGAGACCTCTATTTCCCCTGCTTTGATAAGATGCAAGCTTTCGCGCAAGCCACGTAAGGCTGCTGTGAGACTGTGCGAACTATAAACCGTGGATGACAGCGCAGAATAAACACGCGATCCGCGGCGTCAGTAAACACCACAAATACTTTGCGCAAAGTGTTGTTGACACAACGATTTCTTAAAGATTACGCGATGTTTTGACAACAGACACGAAAATATTTACCTGGCGGTGTTTTTTTCTTCTTCTTCTTCTTTCCTCCTCCAAATCACAGCCGGAAAGTTTTCGTTTTGTTTACGATAAGTTTCGCGAAAGTTTGAATTTGCGAACGGTGCGCCAACGATTGACATGTGTTTATTTTTAAGTGTAAATTGCAGTTAAAAGTATGAGGAAAAGTTTTAATTTTTATTATGGGATGGATTGCAACAAAGTTGCAGATTGGGTTGCTATAGCAATGCATTTTTATTCCTTAGATAGTGTTCTCAGTTTTTTGGTGGGGTTGGACTATCCCCCCTTTGCCATGTCACTCTGTTGAATGACGTATTAACCAGCCGGCTTGGTTTTCCTTTAAAAGGTGCACTACCTCATCCACCAGAGAAACTGCACTTTGACATAGGGGATGTAATTTATCACCGACAGTTTTAATGCATACTTTTTTTTCATTTTTGAATATGTGTTCAGGAACAAGTACCACACCACAACCAAATATGTAATTGAATAGTTTATTGTTCAGAATTTTAGGGATGAGTTTGAAGAGGATGAAAAGATAAAGTGGATAGGATGATGGTCAGCTTGATCTGGGCGTCTGGAATTGATGGCCTGGAGAGACTCCCCAGACAGCAAGCAGTGTCGGCCCAGATCTGGCCCGCATGAAATCGTGCCATGCGGGCCAGATGTGGGCCGGATCTGGGCCAACACTATATTGCTGGCTGGGTCAGGATGGGGATATCATCTCATTTGTATATTTAGGCCAGACGATTAAGACCCCCCCGATGAAACCTGAAAAGAATAAGGATAACTGATTTGATTAAAGGGGAGGGAAAGGTGGGTTCAAGAGAAAGAGACAAATGGCGCGGTGTGAGGCGGCTGATATATGAAGGATTCTGGGAGTGAGGAGATTGGTAGAGGCGTGGCCTCGATCCCGAACCTCAGTTAACTAGTTAACTCCCTAAACTGTAAGACTAGTGTGCTGCATTGACTTCCTCATATTTAATTCAGAAAGTAGCGCCAAGTTGTCATCTCAGAAATAAACATGGTTAATCTTGCATTTGTAAATGCAAAATAAACGAAAACTCTTGGCAGACCGATGAAATTCGTAATTGTAAAATCATGTTTTATATTACTTATGTTACAAAATAAAAAAAGTCACATACTGTACACAGTATACATACTATACACTGCAAATGTAGTATGTGGAGATGCTGTTTGGCACACAACCAAAGTTATAAAAAGCGCTTATCTTGATGTCCCCATTTTCATGGCTCGACCAGACTTGTATCATATCCACATATTCCAGAGGATAACTTTATCTCGACCTGAATTCAACCAATTATGTCTGATATAATTATGGTTTAGTAGCTCTAGGGAAGTAATTAATTCTTTGGGTCCCAAGAGAAGCACTGTCTATTTTCACATTCCGTGTCGTCAGGGCAAGGGCCCTTATTTTGTCGTTCGCCAAGAAGAGGTTAGAGTTTCAAAGCTGAAAATGTTTACTAAGAAGGAATGGTCCCAAATATGGCATGCCTAAACTTTGAGGACCTAACTAATGCCTGAGATTTCTTAAAGGTGCCTGTCTAAATTTTATATTGAGATCATGTTAAAGTACTTTCTCCAATCCAAGTTAATATACAGAGACAAGTTGAAGTAATCCGTTGGAAGGTTGATTTACCTAAAGAGTGTAACACTGTGACTTTGTGGTGCTATCAAAACATTGCTGTTTGTTTGAACATCCTGACCCAACAGAGCAAAATTGGCCTAACCAATGAGATTGGGGTGGCATTACCTTTTTAGTCAACCAATGACAGACGAGGGGAGTTTTTGGGAAACCAGTTTATTTTTTGCAATATATGATTCTAGAATGGAGCTTTATACTTGGTGCCGTAATGATGATTAATACAGGTTTGGAATGACCTGAGAGTGAATAAATAATGACAGAATCATCATTTTTAAGGATGAACTATCACTTGAAGAGATCAACCATTAACTGATCTAAAACTTGAATGTAGTTTCTAGGGATGAAAGCACATTAAACCTAATCTTCAGCTTGTGGTGGGATGTTACGGATTTCCTTTGTTTTGCCACCTGCAGGTTGACATTTGATTGGTTTTTACACCGTTAAGTGGATGGATTGAAATGAATCCAAGTTTTTTGAAGCTCACACAGGGGTCACTCCGGAGACGTGTAAAATCCCAGGGATCTTGGTCTCTATTAACTTGTCTGCAACTCCTCTCCACCTCCTTCCTAACTCCCTCTCTTTCATCTTCCTCTTTTTTTACTCTTTTAGGCCTGTTTTTTCTATGTCCTCATTTGCAGCTGAATGGGGCCCTTGGCTGTTCATTTTTACATTTTCACCCTTCTGAGAGACAGACTTTCCTCTTAACAAGCGACTATAGGACAATAACGCAGGCCACCAGCTGAAATTGGTATTCCAGGCAGATTAGGCTGGTTGACCCGCAAAGGCTCAGGGGGCGTCGATCTCATACTAGGATTAACTTCCCGGATTGTTCTGTCACTCTGTGATTCAGGCTCTCCAGCGATGTTAAGCCAAAGCGATTCTGTTTTGGTTGGTGACTCCTCGCTATCCCATTTCATGCATCATTCAAGTTAGCTTAGCTAAAAGAAGTGGCCCTGTCTGCTCTTTCTCAAAAAAAATTATTTTATTTAGTGCGTGAAGTTTTTGTAAAAAGGAAGTGATGTATTTACACAGGTTGTTGTGAGTCAGAGTTCACTCGCCGTTTTGACGCGATACACCGATTATCTGTTAGTTCACAGCTGTTTATCTCCTTCTTTTGTAAACAGTTTAATAGCTCCGTCACCACAGTTTTCGAACAAACAGAATTAGCGAGTTGACGCCACTGTGGAAGTAATGCCCTTAATTTTTGTGTCAAAGTTTGTGCTGGTCAGGAGAGAGTATTGGCCGATCCTTCATTACCCCTAATACCTTAACTGTGATGTCAATACCCATAGTGCCTGGCTCGCTGACCTGATTGGACTGTTGTAAACACATCTATAACTTTGGAGAACAACACATGTGCACTCTCAGATCTGAGTGGTAGAAGAGGACGGGGTTTGGGATTGGCTTTGGATGGGGCCCAAGTTATGCAAGACGAGAGGTCTGCGTGTACAAGAGAGGAGTAGGAACACAGATGTAATGTGCCGTGTTTACACTTCATGCAAATAGATGTGGTAGAATGAGTTGCTGTTAAAATGCACTACATATTGATCTGCTTATTGAATTGCATTCTTCACACTAGCAAAATGAAATGCTTGTTTATAAATCCTGTTTTAAGGAAAATGTTGCACTGAATTTACTGCAAATATTTTCACCCGAAAATGGCAATTCTGTATCTTTTTATGACATTTTTCTTATTTCTTTTGTGGGACACAAAGGAAAAGAAAGACATTTTAAGAACCATTTTTTCCATGCAGTGAAAGTCAGTGGACTCCAAAACAATGCAATTTTGAACTTGATAATATAAATAATTAAATAATTATTATTCTCTTGTGTTTAACCGTAGAAAGAAATCCCAACTGACTAAATGCCAGCGTTTTCCTTTTTGGGTGTACTATGCCATTAAGCCTTGGGTGTACTTAGTTTTTCCGCTTGCTGCTATGTCATGTACAGTATATTGTTGTATTCTTCAAAGTATTCTCAATTGACCATGACCTCAGTTGACCATGACCATGTGTTTAACTTTTGATACTTTATCTGGCCTGTAGAGGTCAACACAAAGTTGTATTGTTTTTATACTAAAGTCGTACAATCATGGCAACCTTTTTTGACTTCCTTATATAGAATTTATTCTTGTTTCCACTTTTGCCTTCTGTTTTTCCTTATTTTTATTTTTTTTAATTTAAAAAATTTCAAGAAACTGTGTGTTGCCACCAAGTGAACCCACTAACTGGTGCAATAAAAAATGGCATATCTTTGGCTTGAAAGTCAGCATGAAATGGAAATCTATTTTTAAAATGCATGTTATAGGTCTTACTGCGAACAATTCATTCATGTAATTTTTCTTTTAATACGTTTTTGACCTCATATTGTTTATTCAAAATATCCTAACTGGACCTTCCAGTGAAAACACCACACTGATTAAAGTCTTCTCAAATCATTTAGTCCACTTAAAGGGGTCATTGGATGCGAAATTTACTTTTACATGTTGTTTGAACATAAATATCTGTTGGCATTGTGTGTATACAACCACCCTATAATGATAGTGTGTGTACACAACCACCCTATAATGATAAAAATCCACCCAGTATTTTTTTTTTTTAACCGACTGAAATCTTTACCCCTTTCTCAAATCAAGCCGTTCTCAGTTTCTTGTCTGTGTGATGTCACAGAGACCCAGGCCCTCCCACGATAGTTGATTGACACGGCCGTCTTACTGTAGACCCACCCTGAGTGAGCTGTCATCTGTCCGCTATTGTTTCGCCGCCAGAATAAGCCCCCGATCTACCTAAATGCGTTTGTTTGCACAAATCATGCGTGATCCAGCTTCACCTATAGGAGTAAGTATACTTTTTTATTTTTTTAATAATGAATCATTGCAAATTTCCTTTCCTAATAGCGTGCCAGTTTGCAAGTTTAACAATGGATGCGGCAACAATTATCCGTCTCTCAGAGAGTGGTTTGGAAGAGAGGTGCGGTATGAGCAGAGCTCATTTGCATTTTAAATGATAAACTGAAAAATGCGTGCCCTGAAAAGAGCTGTTTCTGACGGGGTAAAAAGGGTTTTCTTTTACATTTACATTGAAAAAAAATCACTAAAGTGAATAAAGAATCATATCAACTTGTGGCATCCAGTGATCCCTTTAAATCCTGCCTCTTCAAGCTCTCCTTCATCTGAATCCACTTTTGAGTGCAACGTCCACATCTCAACAACCAACAATCAGTGCATAGAATCCGCCCTATTCCCAATAAGTCCCACCCTACATTTATTCTTTGTCGATAATCTGTTTGACTCACATGTATGGAAGAAAATATCTGACTCTAATTCCATTCCATTTCGACTTTTTACAGCTCAATGCATGGCAAAATAATCATGAATAACTTAAAATTTTAGGCATTGTTTTCATATATTCTAAGAACACTTGGGAGTATAATGTAGGAGTTGTATTGGACCTCTTTTGTGATGGTTTATTTGCAGTTTTTTTTTTTTTTTTTTTTTTTTTTTTTGGTGAATATTGTTTTGAAGAAGCAACACTGTGTGTAGATTCTTTCAAATATCACATCATTGTCCACAGAAGTTGTACAGGTTTGGATCATGGAGGATATGATGAGTGCATTTTCATTTCTGGTTGAACTATTTCTTTATGAAAGACAAAAGGATGAATTCTGATTTCATCTCGACTTAAAATGTTAAAAAACTTAGACTTTGTAGCTTTGTCCTCGTTTCTCTCCCGTCTTAAGTGGTTAATTCATAAACTGAAATCCACCAGACAACAAATATACAGAGAGGCTGCAAAGCTCTGACTGCTGGCTTGCCCTCAGCTGTAGTTCTCACGTGGCAAATGTTGTTCCCTGTCTCTTTCCCCAGCATGGTTTTAATAAAGCACTCTTTGACCTGATTCCCTGTTGCACCACTCACCAAGAAATGTGGTGCTTGAATTCCTTCTTTTTGCGTCTTCAGAGTCTGTCTCATGGCTCTGCGTGGAAAACCACAAGCAAAGAGGGTTTAGCTGGAGCTGCTGGCCGAGCGCAGAGCCTGTCGTACATGCACAACTGGTGACATCATACACTCCCATGGTTCATTTTTCATTTGGAGAGGATTGGTGGTTATTTAATGACTTTTCAAGTGATTCTGCCTAATTCCAAACAATTTCACTGTCGGAATGTGTTGGAAAAACGAGTGAAATCTAGTAGTTTTAGGTACATATGTGGAATAGTACCTATAAGTAAAAATAATCTTTCACACCAAAGTATGCTTTGTGATTCTAGCACACTGGATTTCATCATAACTGTTCAGAGAGCTGTAATCACATTCATTAGAGATGTTGTAATATTTTTTCATTGCCAAAATACTCGTTCCTATCCTATAGTTTAATATTTCACCACTATAAGTAATCTGCAGGTTAAATACTTGTGTTGTTATGAAACATTGTGCTGTTTGTTTGAGCGTCCTGACCAGCCCACCATAGCAACACTGGCTCAGCCAATGGTGTGAAATTGGAGGAGGGACTTTTTATTTGGCAAACCAATAGGAGTTTGGGGGATTGCTTGTGGAAACCTGTTTGAAAACAGTTATTTATGCAGTTCTGTTTGGTGATGCTAGTGGCACAGAAATACACTTCCTGGAATCTTCACGTTTGTCAAGATTTAGATAAAAACAATTCTATTTTAAGAAGATAATTGGAAATTAATTGTCTCCATTTGTTTTAATCAACATTATGCCAGAAGAGCCATTGATTGGGTTTAACTTGTTGAACCTTGAATATTCCCTTAAATAAAATAATTTTTGACCTATGCCATATCTTAGTATTTTTTTTTTTATATTTGCATTTCGTAAAATATTTAAAGTGCTTTGCAACAACCGCTAATCTCAGCTAAAACACTTGGTCTTAATTATGGCTTTTACAGGACACCATGACAAATGCACTTGGCCTGATTGTGAGGAAAATCTCTCTCAGTGTTATAGGAATCTCAGGAACTTAAATACTGAATCTGGCTGCTTAAAAATATAAGGCTGTATTTCTACCCTGAAAGCCCTCCCGGGATCTTCGGTGCATTCATCTAGATAAATTCTCCCGTTTATGGAATGAAAAATGAATGAGATGTAGTCACGCACAATTACTGTATGTGTTTCCAACTGCAGTGTCTTTTTCCTGAAGGAATTGGGTAGCTACATTTGCTTAACATTTGTCTGTCAACATTATTTCCTTAATCCAGCCTCAGGACAACAAATGAAAAAAAGTTTAATTTGTAAGACTTAATTTCCATGAGCTCCAGGATTCACCTTAACTGTTGTTGTTTCCCGGCTGGTTCATTGAGCCCGTCTCTGCTCCTTGTGCAATGGACGTTTAGAACTGTAACCGAGCCAAAGGTATCCTCTCTTTCCTCCACCTCGTGCCCTCTGGGTGAGGATCACAGAAAATGAGGGCTAGATCTAGGAGAGTGAGATGAGATGAGGTGAGCGTGCCTGCAGACTAGGTCATTCAGTGCATGCCAGCATGGCCTGGTCCTGCGGGTTTCTGCATCTGTCTGCCAGCTGATGTGACTGCGGTGCATTCAGACCCCTCTGGCAGCTAAACCGTGAACCACACATCACCCCGCTGCATGTCTGAACCCATTTCAGATGCTGCTTTTTTAAATGATTGAAGGTAGAACTGATCTGAGACATGCACTAGTTATATGTCACCCCCAGCCATATGCATTGTTGGGGAAGCTACTTTGACATTGTTAAAGCTATAAGCTACTTTTAAAGGTCAAGTGTGTCCGTTTCTGTGGCACAAATGTTATCAAATGAATCAGGGCCATGACCTAATAGAGATTTAAATGAGTTTGTTTGTTCATGGAAACAGATTTGGAGAAATGTAGCATTACATCACTTGCTCACCAATGAATCCTCTGCAGTGAATGGGTGCCGTCAGAATGAGACTTCACAAAAACATCACAATAATCCACAAGTAATCAATACGACTCAATACGGCCCATCAATCCACATCTTGTGTAGTGAAAAGGCTGCATCTTTGTAAGAAACAAATTCATTATGAAGTCGTTTTGAACTTCAAACAGTTGCTTCCATCTAAAATATGAGTCTTTTATCCATAAAAACACTTCCTCCAGAAAAAGTCCATCCTCTGTTGACCCTTTAGATAAAAATTCATGGAATAGTTTTGTTTAAAAGATGCTTTATCCATGTATATTTCTCTCCTGATTCAGATGAGATGTCATTTTCACTGGAGAAAACAATATTAAGGATAATGGACTTATATTAGACTGAAACAATAGTTTGAAATTAAATTCCTTAATGAAGGATTTTTAGTGTCACTCAACATTATTTGATGGACTGAAGTTGTGTGGATTATTGTGAATTTATTTTATTTTTTTATTAACTGTGGACTCTCATTCTGATGGCACCCATTCACTGCAGAGGATGCATTTGTGAGCAAGTGATGTGAATGAAAAAAACAAACTCATTTACATCTTGTACGGTCTGAGAGTGAGTACATTTTCTGCAAATGTACAATTTAACTATTTAATTGAAAATAGTTCACCCAATTTTGTGTTCCTTTAAGAAGGCAATGTTTTGGAAACAGATCAGATTTTATCATTTCATTTTAACCCTTTAACTGCCTGCTCAACCAAATGGTTGATTTGTCACTTTACGGTAAACGTAGAAAAGCTAAGCTAATGTTTTCAGATAATCCTTTCTGCTGTCAGAATGTACTATTTGCTGAGAAATATAACTTTCTGATCATTCATTATAGTTCATATTTTCTGATTTCCATTGTATGTGAATGAATTCCGGTACTTTTGCCATAAAGTGACTTATCAACCATTTGGTAGAGGCTGATATTTTAAAAATTATGGGACGTGTTGAAAAAAAATACATTGAGTGTGGTAACTAATGACATAAGGAGATAAGAAATGCAAACAAAAATTTTTTCAAATGCTTTTTTCTTGGTGGGGAAGTTAAAGGGTTAAAGACCAGAAAAATATTTATCTTGCACAAAACATAAATTTAGTTATACATTTTTTTTGGTCTAAATTAGAATAACAGCACCAATTAGCGAACATACATTTACATAGAGTATAATAATATAACTGCCGTGGAACAAAAACTTCTTGATAAATGGCAGTTCTGTAAAATGTTCTGAAAAACAGTTCGCCAAAAGAAACTGTCCAAACCAAGCGATTCGCTAAAATGAATCTGACCTCCCAACCCTGTACTAAAGAGACAGAGAGGAATCTTCTAGAAGATGGCGTTTGATTATTGCCTCAAGTTGCTCGGTTGAAAAGCTCTGCAATATAATGTAATAAACAGTGTGTGACGGGCTATAATCTTTGTCACGCTACTCTGCTACTTGTTACTGGAAATGCTGCACAATTGTAAAAACTGCTGAACTGCTGTAACAACAATGTCGTTATCGGGTAGTTCACCAAAATATAAGCTATTTTGTTTACCCATACTCGTGTCATTCTGAATCTCTTCCACTTTCAAAGAGGACATTTTTTAAAGGAATTTTTCATTCAGTTACAGTGATGTTTTCAAGCTTCAGTAAGGATGAAAAACCCCATAAAGATATAATAAATGTGTTACATATGAGTTGAAACTCTGCTTTTATGTGGAAAACGTCCAGCATTTAAGCAATGCTAGCATGGGTGTTTCTAACCCAGCGGACTCAGGCTGTCAGCTGAATGTTAGCAAACAGCTTGAGTTTGTACATTTGAGTCAGATAAGAGAAGGTCAAGAGAGGTAAAAAGAGCGTGGAAGAATCATGTGGAGAAGGAGGAGGACATCTGGTTTTCATACATCTGCCATTCTAAGAAACTATATGTTGTGATACTGGTTTTCAAGTCAGGAAGTAACTTCCTGTTTCTTTTCTCCTCTCCCTAGTATGCTGCTTTCTGCTCAATGAGTTATAACAATCGAAATCCATTGCCCGGCAGCAAAAAATCATCTGCCAAGCACAGTGAGGTCCAGAAGCCTGTGTCCTCTGGTTTAAATGCTTCTATTTGGCACTTTTGAAAGTTTTGAAAGAATACTAAATTATCTTAACAGCATAACAGTTTGAGTGGAAATATTTATTTCATAACAGAAGCACTAAAGCTGCATGAGCTCCACACGTTGATCGAAATATCATGTTCTCCGGTATGATTTAATAGCAGTCCAAAAAGAGCATCTTGTGCTTCAGTGGAATCCAGAACATCTGTCTGTACAAAGTCACGTGACCTGTGTCCTAGAAATAGTGCACATCTGAAATGTTATTTGAAAAAGTTCTTTGCATTTTTTGTTATAAATATTATTGATGCTTTCTTGGACTTGGCATAATAATAATCTTCTTTTTCTTTTAGATCATGACAGAATAGAACATTTTGGAGTTCTCCAAAGAACCTTTCTGTGAGAAGTTTGTAGGACATTTTAGTATTCTAAAGAACCCTTTCCCACTATTAAAGAACCTTTTGTCCAAAGGAAATTTTAATTGATGTTCCTCAAGGAACCTCTAAAGAACCTTTTGTCCAATTGTTTGGCTGTTAGTGTATTTTTGTATTTATTCCCCATTAAGTACTCACTCTTCCAACTTTCTTCCCAAGCAAATGAGCAGAGAACATGAAAGAGAAACTTCATTTTGAAGATGCTCTTCACATAATTCACTAGTATGAGCCTGTTCACCACCTCCAGCATTGCACTCCATTTGTTCAAGTAATGACACAGCAGGATCCTGTCGATGTCTTCAGCATGTGTGTACACAGCGTGAGCGAGCATGTATGGATGTTTATATGTGTGAGCCGAGCTGATCTGAGCAGGCAATGAGTAATGAAGTGATCTGAAGAGTAAGGCATGTGTTCCTCGGGGAAGTGTTTAAGCAGGCTTGAGAGCTGATGTGGGTGTTATATGTGCGGTAAGAGGATTTCATTGTGTGTTCATTGGCATTCTGTAACATTCGGTCACAGGTCAACTTTTATTTTGGTTTTGGCAAATTTCAGCTCTCAGCCAGAGATTTAATCTAGAGTAATGTCTTCCTTGTCAAGTAGATATCTTCCCACAAATTTATGCTGTTACATGCAAACATTACAGTAATCTACCATTGTCGTCTGTTGTAATATGCCCTTCATTTCTACCATTTCTACTATTAAGATTTGTCCAGTGTTGTAGAGTAACATTTGAAGGAGTAGTTCACCAAAAATGAAAATTAGCTGAGTATATTCTCACCCTCAGGCCATCCAAGAGGTGAATGAGTGTTTCTTCTTGATAACAGATTTGGAGAATCACTTGCTCACCAACGGATCCTATGCAATGAATGGGTGCCGTCAGAATGAGAGTCCAAACAGCTGAAAAAACATCACAATAATCCACAACTAATCCACACCACTCCAGTCCAGTCCATCAAATAAGGTCTTGTATAGAGAAAAGCTGCCTCTTTGTAGAAAAACAAATCCATCAAGACATTTTAAATTTAAACAGTTGCTACTGGCCAAAGTTTATAACCCATTATAACATTTCTTCCAATTAAAAAGTTCATCCACTGTTGTCCTTTTACATTAAAATCAAATTTTTTTAGAAATGTTTTGGACTGTTTTCACTTAGGGCTGGGCGATATGCCAAAATTTCAGAACAGTTCACCGATTGTCTTTTTTTTTTTCTTGTCAACTTGAAAAAGTAACTACAAGATGATTCAAGTAACTATTTCTTTATTAACCCTCTAGCTACAAAAAATATATATTCCAAGTGCTTCACGCATGAAGTTGTTAAATATCTTTGCAGAAAAGATGCATGAACTACAACTGCATCTTGTACTAATGTGTCTTATACATATTATATGTAAAGAAATAATACAAGGAAAATGATTTTAAAAATTCTCAAAAGTCCAGGTAATAAAAAAATTACTAAATTACTAAATTTACTGATAAAGGCCCCTTTCACACTGCGATTCCATAAAATAAACGTGGAATGTGCCTCGGCAATTGTTCCTGTGTTGCTAGATTTTGCCCTTTTCACACTGATTACCCGGAATATGTGCGTGCGTTCACACACAACCCGTTAAGGTCCCGTAAAGACACGTGACATCAGCGCGTGACGTGTAATGCACGAGTCGAAAACCCTAGGCACGTTAACTTTCACTGAAGCTGGCGATGATCTCAGCTTCGGCGTGGAAAGTGAGCAACTAACTGATCTCTGCTTCGTTACAGTTCGCAAACGTTGATCTGCCTTCAAAACACCCGCTAAAAGATTTGCGCGATAATGTGCTTCATCACTACGACACATCCTCTACGGCATTAGTTTTGGCTTTTGTTCACACAGCTCTCGTTCCGGGACTGATCCCGGCAATGTTACTAGGTCTCAGACCCGGGATCAATCCTGGAATCGATCCCGGGACGTGTTTGCATTCATACATAACATTTTCTAACAATTTTCCGGGACCAACGTGCAGTGTGAAAGGGCTTCTGAAGGTTTCATCTAATTATCCTCACAAGAGTGTGTGCATTGTCTTCTAAATAAAGATGAGCCCTGCGTGATGCACTAGAGGGAACAATATGCTTTGTTTTTGGTGTGAAATGATCACAAAAACCTTGGGAAGGTCCCAGTCCAACCATCTCGTTCACACCTAATTAGCCACAATAATGAGAACGCAAACTGACCATGAAAAGCGAGTGTTGGTTCGCTCACTATATTAGCAACACCTCAGCCAGGTTTATGTTGCTCTCTGAATAATTCATCCTGTCGTCCTAACAGAGACTTTACAGAGTATAGTAAATGCTAGTTCTTAGTTCTTTACATGCACTTATATGTTTGTAGAGTACTAAGGCTTACTAAGGTTTAAAAATCCAAATGTAATGAGTGGTTGGATGGTTAGAGGAACCATTATTCACATTCAGATCTCGGATCAAAATAATGCAGCTAGCATATTGAGAGTTAGGAGTCACGTGCCAATTTGGGTTGATTTGGGCGGGGTCTGAGCCGGTCGGCCATGGCGGTAGGAGACGCTATTGGTTTACCAGGGGCAACGCCTTCAGAACGTCACAGAGGTGCGACTAAACATTCCAGAACTCTTTAATTTTTATGCATTCATTATTTCGGCGGGACATAAACGAATACGAGAAAGAAAAGGAAGAAAGTAAAGCAATGCAAAAAGATAAGGCGAAAGAAAAGGGACCTTACAGGAACAAGCTCACACCAAGCGCAAAACAGCGGTATTTGGAGAAGCATCCAAAATATCAACGCATATGAGCTCCCTGCATGGCACCTGGACCATTTACCTCCATGCACACATATGGACGTTGTGAATTATCTTGTTTTTGGTGTAAGTTACTACACAATGCAGGAGTTTAAAAGCCACAAGTCTTTGGAAAGTTACGAGGTTTTCTGTTGTGGCTGGGTGGAGGACTTGGCCATCTACAAGCCTCCAGTTGCTGAAAACAGCATTTTAATGGCCAGGGTAAGTTTCTTCACATGCGTTTTAGTGTGTTGTAATTACGTTGCATTTAGCAGACACTTCTTAGCAGAACAAAATGACAAAGTAATTAACCGCGACTGTTTCGTAAACACTAGATTGTAACGAGATGTTCAATGTACACAAACGTTTCCAACATGTTTTAATGTTGGCTAAAGCTGTGTATGTTTAGGTATTTAGTTGTAATTTGATTTTAACCCAATGACACATACTGTACCAGGTTTTTGTGTTGGATGTTGGGGGCTTCAAAGTGGACAAACCAGTTCTGGGTTGGCTAGGGTAGTTAAATGTGTGATTGCAAGATGTAAATGTCCTGATGCTGTGTCCAACATGGCGGAGAGAGGGAGATACCGTGATATCGAGGGGAGGGGCTCTGTACCATGACGACAACTCCTCACTCTCAACACAGTGAAAATGAAAATTAGAGCAAAAATTGGTCATACACCCCGACATTAATAGCTCTTTCCACTCATCAGGTGTCATTAATATTGGTGTGTAAAATGAGGGCAGTCTGGCTGATGGTTGGATCAATAGCTCTTTGTAGGCAGTAAATGGTTTGTTATGGTTAGACGGGCCGCAGCCACTGTTCTGACCCCCTGCTACCCTACAGCAACTGTTTCCATTTAACATGCACACACACACACACATACACACACATTTAAGTGTGTGTTTAATTGCACATGAGCAGTCGCACAGACCCAACCTGGTGAAAATGCAGAAACCTTTTACAAATACTCCCTTCAAAGACCAAAAGAAACATGTTTTTAGTTCATTTTTTGGTTATTTTACTGTATTTTAGATACAGTTTGCATGATATATGTTTTTGCCCCATTGGTGTAGGTAGATATTGAGGCACTTATAAATAATAATTTTGTAAAGTACTAATTTAACTTTGTAATTGTTTTCCTGCAGCTTGGCTAGCTACAGTTTCAAAGTAGCTCACCACACAAGTTTTAAAAATAAATTCTATAGTTAAATGATTTATTAAAAAATATATTGACCCAACAGATTCAATTTAGTTAATAACTTTTTGTTATAAACTTGTAACTTTTAACACTGCACGTTTCTTACCACATTGAATATATTGTATATAAACTGGCAAGAAATAGTACTCTCTTTTATCTATCAGTCTAAAACAAGATTATACAGTACAAATATCAATATAAAATATGTTTTCAAAACTGTGATATGTTTATTTACAGACCATGTTCATGTAGTCAGTTATTCTTATTCAGCAAGGATGCGTTAAATTGATCAAAAGTTAACTTAAAACACCTTTCTGACCCCAAACTGTTGAATGGTAGACTGTACTTCAGAAACTAATGTGACGATCAAGTACGACTGGGAGCACGATGAACGACCCGTTTGTTTTCCAAACGGCTGGCATCTCTTTGGTCGTGTGCCTTCAGAAGTCAAAGACTATCCCACGGGCCGTCTGAGAGTCTAGCCGTCTGAAAGCAGTCGCCCCTTCTATCGCACTTTCTTCATCCCGGCCTCCCTCGGACAATCCCTGAAGGCGACACATAAAGCCCATTCCCCAGTCCGTGGCTGGAGTCTAGTCTGGGACACAGACTGTGATTAGACCCTTCAAAAGCAGCAGCCGAGTGGGCTTTGCTGCCTGATGTCCAAATTGCAGTGTCAGGAAATGTCAAGGTAAGCATTTGCTAAGGAAGAACAGCTGGAAGTGTTTTTACAGGAGAGAAGAGTGAAGGGGTGCACTGTTTACAAGATTCCCTCATCCCGCGGTCCTAACACGAACGCTCAGCACCGTCTGTGTCTGTCCAGAGAAGAAATATGTTTAGAGATGCCGTTTTTCTCCAGGGAAATGTCAGTTTATTATTGGATTTGTACTTGTAAATATTTCCTTGACACTCTTAATCCAGCATTTTCCTGGAAATTATCTGGATGAATCTCACTAGTCTATGTCCAGGTCACAGTTTCACAGCTCACTACAACATGATATAATAATAAATTAGTTAAATAATACTTTACTTAAAGAAAAAAGAATACGAATATACACATTCACCATTATGCCATCTTGCCTCCCCAAATTCTCATTACTGCAATGCATCTGAACATTTTACTTGGGTTTTATTATTTATTTATTTTAAATAGAGAATCAAGTATTTTTACTGCATTTCACTTATTTATGATCAGTATAAATATTTTTGTTGTAAAAATATAATTTTCATATAAATGAACGACATTTACAGTGTAGGGTTTTTAATAATTATATAACTCAATTATATACTGTGTGTATAACATATAGCTTTTTATTTTATGAGATTATAATAAAATTATAAAAAAAACTTGAAATTTAATTGCATATAAATGATATCTATACATTAAGATGTAGCAGTATTCCTTTAATGTAAATTGTAAATGTCTTGGAAAGATAAATGATATGAAGAGTAACTGGCATAAAGGAATACTTGAAATACTTAAAATATGTACTGTATGTATGATAGTATTTTAAGTAGGTTAAGTATTCTTTTTTTTTTTTTTGGAGTGGGGAGGGGGGGTTCAATGGTGTTGTAATACATATTTTTACTGTAAAAAAAGAGAAGTAATTAACAGTTTATGCTCAATTTAATTTACCATAAATAAATATACTAAATCCCGGGCTGCTTGATTTTGCACCTACCGGTGACGTTAAGTGAAACTGGGATAGTGAACCCAGACCTGGCTAATAGCCGAGGTCCTGATGAATGTGAATAGTGCGTTTACATTTCAGGAGGTGACAGCTATTCTCATGCGCAGCAGGCCTTACGACCCCCAGCCCAGACGCTCCCACTGTTCACCTCAGAGATGCTGAAGGCCTGAAATCTCTGATATTGTGGGTGGTAACTTCAAGACCTGTCTAGACCTCACATGTGATCCCCTCGGGCTCTGAATAGAAACCAGTCTAGGTGAAACTGGTGCCAAACTGGCTTTTGTTAATGAAAGCGCTGTTGTGTTTGGAGCCAACGTGATCATCCAGAGAGAAAAACACATTGCCCAGCTGGACCACAATTACATATGCTCTTAAAAGCATCAAATCTAGGCGTTCAAACCCAATCAATCTACGGGAGAGCTTGTGTTGTTCTTTTTTAATGGCTTTTACTCTCTGTCTCCTCAGCAAATCTCTCTTCATGGGTGGTGGAGGGTGTGATTGACAGTCATAATTGTGTAGATTACTGCAGACAGACACTGAGTTGTGAGCAGGAGACCCTGATTAAAAGGCCTCGCACATTTTGAGGTCTGCTTAGATGAGAAAAATGAGCTTCCCGAGTGTCAGTTTTCGTGATAGACTGATATATTTGCTATTTTGACTTCAGTGGCATCAGATCATAACTGCGTTGGTCTGAGTAACACAGAAGAATGATGATCTTTTAAACTTTCTGTTCATAAAATAGAAAAAAAAAAAAAAAAAAAAACGGTTTACACAAGAATACAAAGTAGCATTTCAGTGTTTCCAACATTGATAATAATAAGAAATGTTTCTTTTTGAAAGTAGAATAATATTTAATGATATCACTGTTTTTCCTGTCTTTTTGATCAAATGCATGCAGCCTTGGTGAGCAGAAGAGTCTTCTTTTAAAATCCTTACAAAATCTTACAGACCCTTAACTTTTGAACAATAGTAAAAATGATTTTTTTCATACTTTTGATTTTGCATTAAGCACCATCCATGCCACTGGTTGTCAGTATAGTCCAAGATTATTGTCATATCAGCTAGTGCAACATAAACAAGTGCACATTAAAATGGCAAATCAAAATGAAAACTTTGGATCCCCCAATAATTGTGGTTAAATGGCAAGCATGCAGTGGGTTCTGAGCTCCTGCTGCAGCTGTTGAGTGTCTCTGTAATAAATGTGTCTGGATAAAGACCAGCAGCAAACCCCAATCTGCCACCACACTCCTTTATTCCACGTCCAATCTTTTCTGGTGTCATTTATAGATCCTCTTTTGGTACATTCGCTGCAGTTCATTAGTTCACAGCCATTGTGCTTCAGATTTGTAACGTGAATCCTTTTAGGCCTCGTGCTTGCGCTCCGATAAGCTCTTTTTCATTTGGGTGTATAGAAGGCATGAGGATTGGGATTTTTTTGGTGAGGATTTTGAGCTGGAAAGACAGAGGGGATTAAAACAGGAATCCCTTGAGGAAATGCAGATAAAATGCGTCGCCGGAAGAACTGGACGGAGAAATGGAAGGAGGGTGGCTGGGCTGCTGTTTGGGCACTTGTTCTCGCCAGTCCTGGCATCTGATGGAGCACAATTACACGCTAGATTAAGGGGCTTGTGCAGATATGGGGGATTGCGTCCCTCCCTCGGGAGGTTGGGATGGGGATCTCTTGCAGGTTTGGCTGTGTGTCGCTGGCGCTCTCTGGCGCTGCTGCTGTCGGTGCCTTTGGAGTCCAGGTTTGTGAGATCAGACACAGACTGGTGGCCTAGCAACTGTTTGTTTGGGTTTTTAGACTTTTTCATGTACAATTTTTTTGGGTTATTTTATGCACCCTATGCACTTAAATAATATTATTTTATATACAGAATATATGTGTGTGTGTGTGTGTGTGTGTGTATGTATTATTAAAGTTTGCAGATATTTTATATTGGTATTGACTTTCTATAATTATATTAATTTTATTTTAGAAATATTATGTTGCAGTCATCAAAAGTTATGACAAATAAAACTAAAATAAAAAGTTAATTGCAACTTTAAATCTCACATTCCTGATCAAAATCAAATTAAAAAATCAAAAAAAGAAAAGTTTTGTAATTGTAAGATAAAAACTGACAAATGTGAGAAAAAAAAATCAGAATGGTGAAAAAGAAGACAATCAAATAATAATGATATCACTGTTTTCCCCCACAAGTACCTCTCCTATAGGTACTTTAACATGTTTAATTCCAATATACCTAAGTGTGGAAAGGAAAAAAAGTTTTAGTTTTTTATTCCAATGCGGAAATGGGCTTCCACAGGATTCCGAATATTTTAACATCATAGATAGATAGATAGACAGACAGACAGACAGACAGACAGTTATGTTAGTCTTCTCAGCGCTGGTCAGGATGGACCAATCACAGTCATTTGTGATTCCCAGATAAGGAGTTATTTATGCATCATTTCACGCAGTAGAGAGTGAAAAACATCTGCCTGCGTCCACAGTCTCCAGAGGTCTCCGTGTACTCCCTGACATCTGGGAGCTGGCTCTTATGAGAGCACGCTTTGGAGATCTCACACGCTTATGGTCTGATTTATTAATGCCACGCTGTATGGCGTCATCAGTCGCTGTCAGCCCCTTCTCTTTCATCCACTCTCTTTTATCTGTGTGTGTGTGTGTGTGTGTGTGTGTGTGTGTGTGAGGGATGTTAGGGTTAGTGAGAGGATCTTTTAGGTTCTGGCATGAGAACCATCTTCTGATCTTGTCTGGTCTTGTCAGTGATAATTTACACCTTTGTTTTTGGTCAGTGTTAGAACGCAGCCTCATATAAAGTAACAAATCATATGAACTGCTCTCATACGAGAGACACTGAGAGATCGCAGTTCGCAAACAAAATCACATTTTCTAGTATTCCAGAAAAATATCTAGTGTCATCTCAAAAGCCAAATAGTCCAGTGAATTCAAGACGATTTACAATATCATCAAACTGTTCTTGTCGCAGCTGTTTTCTTTGGAGCTTCATCAGCATTGCCTCTCATGGCCTGTGGTTGTCTGTGGATGTGCTTTGAGAAGTAAAACCCTGTCATTTCAGCTCTGTCGACTGTTTTTAGTTCTGTTTTTAGACCGGGGTTCAGTGAAGTTTGTCTGCAGACCTACGGAGCTGGCCAGATCCTCAGCACTGATCTTCATACTAGAAATGATTCTAACCAGTAACAGTATAGATTAGCAAAAAGCTGCTTTCTTGTTTGTATCGCGTTGTTTTACACTCAAACGTTCTAATGGTTTACAGTGACCGTGATTTGTGAAGGCAGCACAAATCCAGGTCTTTCAGTTTTCTGTGGAAATAAGGAAATTGAGTTGATTGTCAGAGACTGTTGGTGATCAAACAAAGTTGAGCTTTTATTCCCACAAGCTCTGTGATGTGATGCACAACTACCAATGAGTTCAGACAGCATTGCTCATGGGATGCTTCAGCTTGATTCAGATTGAATAGGAACACCTGCTCGCAATAAGTTCATTAAACAAATTATTCAGTGAGTCATTTAGATTTCATTAGAAATCATTCTAATATGCTGATTTGCTGCTTGAGAAACATTTCTTTCATCAGTGTTGAAAACAGTTCATAATTTTGTGGAAAGTGTGATGCGTTTTATTTTTCAAGATTCTTTGATCAATGGAAAGTTCAAAAGAGCACCATTTACCTGAAATATAAATATTTTGTAACATTATCAAAGTCTTTACTCTCACATTTGATCAACTGAATGCATCCCTGCTGAATAGAATTATCAATTTCCTAAAAAAAAACTTTTCAACTTTCCAGTTATGTACCTCTTTAGTGTTATTTTGTCACATTGCACAGCATTTTCAATGTAAGTGTGAACAGACAAAATATTTCCAAGTCTTTGGAAACTGGGTTGGAACAAGCTGTTAGTAACTCATAGCTAGGCAAACAGCCGTTTCAGTGTTGCTTAATACTGTTACGTGTGTGACACCAATAAACAAGGTATCAGCATACTCTGACACAACCCTGCGGCAGCAGACTGTTACTCTAAAGAATAATTGGCTCAACTGTGCAGTGCAGGAAGCTGCGGGTCTCTGCCCCACTGCCCCAGGGTGGGTTAGAAGGGGGTGGACGTCCCGTTTGATCCGGTGCTTTCACATGCACACACATCTCCTGGAATACACCATAAATCCTAATGCTAACGTTCATAGGCTTTTAAAAAACACTAGCCTTGGGCCTCACACACACACACACGCACAGACACACAAACACACACTGCCACTGCACTGAACATATAGAAGCAAATAGCCTGTGTTACGAGTCTTATAAAGTGTCTTTATTATTATTTTTTAACTCATTAAGATAAAGAATGTGTGCTACTTTCCAGGTGTAGGCTAGCTAAACAATGTCTAGCGTTTTCTTGCCCAAACAAGATATAGTACACAGACGTATTTGGATAACTGCGTTTATGACTAAGACAAAAGTTTTTTTTTTTTTTTTTTTTTTTTTTTTTTTTTTTCATGATATCATTGTAATACCTTGTTTTTTTTTGGAACAAACTTTGAAGCACCTTGGATATGCAACATTGTTGATGCTTTAAAACGGAAAGACTGTGAAAGCCTCATAGGGCATTAGAGGACATGGGAATATTATTCATTATGAATTTACATTAGTCCCAATAACTAGCTTATTTTTTGGATAGAAAATGTTATGTGGTCATTTAAGGTTAAGGTTAACCTTAGCAGGCAAATATGTGGATGGCATGCACGTGTGTATGTTCATGTAATCATTCATTGAGCAGTTCTGGAAAAGCATTCAGTGTTTCTAAAGGCTTTGTCTGTTTTTTTTTTCAGTGTCTTTTAACTGGCAGATATACTGTCATCTTGCTGGCTGGGGATTTTAAAGCCATGTTCTCTGTAAAACCGCTTTAAGCTGATTACAGTAACAGAAAACAGTAATATAATATCTCATATTAATATGTAATATTATATAATAATAATAATAATAATAATAATAATAATATATTATATTATGTTATTTTATATTACACACACACACACACACACACACACACACACACACACACACACACACACACATATATATATATATATATATATATATATATATATATATATATATATATATATATATGTATATATATATATATATATATATATATATATATATATATATATGTATGTATGTATGTATGTGTTTATATTATATTATATTATATTATATTATATTATATTATATTATATTATCAAAACAGGTAAAAACCATAAAGGAATGCCACAAATGTAAAGAATATGCTTCCATTTAATTGTAATTCATTGAATCTTCGTTGCACATGTTAATTAGCTGCCCTTAAATCTGAAGATTCTGTTGATTCTCTCAATCCCAATCAAAGTGGCACTGCTTCTAAAGATGCAGTTAGCTCCTGACGAGCTAATTAAACTCTACCAATGCCTCCGTTCTCATGTAGGTCAGCAGCATCCTGTTGTGTAGATCATCAATAAAATTGTATCCCTCTTAAACTTTAGACCAGTAAAGTATACATATATAATGCATATATTTTTTTATTTATTTATTGGTTTCAAAAAATATATATATTTATTTTGTATTGGCTAACTAGATACCACAAAATCTGTTCCTTTTTTAAAATGAGTGTTAATGATAATTAACATAATCGTTACTTTAAAAATGAATGGCTATTTAACCATTCTTTAGAAATTGATAGCAGTCTTCTCTGTGTTTGTTTCAGTTGCTTATCTCGGAGATATTGCGCTGGATGAGGAAGATATGCGCATGTTTAAAGTGGACCGTATTGTGAATTTAGCAGAGAGAACAGTCACAGTTCTGAATCCCACAGATGCGGGTAAGTGTGCATGTTTGAGTGCATGTGTCTGCTTTATATAAACTTTGTGTCAGGCTCAATTGGCTTAAATCAAAGACTCAGGAAGAGAACTTGAAGCCATACGTTATTGAACCAACAGAGAAAAGCCTGTTGAGAAACAGTTCCCACATTCCCAAACAGAACAACATGTAGTGGAACAGGCCCTTTGCAACTTTGCATAAGTGGGTTTGCATTTATTTAGATGTAAATGTAAGATTAGAAGGTGATATGTAAGCTTTCTCTCTCTGAAACTCGAGATGATGATGTTCCAGATGATGGTTTCTTAATTAAACCCTCATGTTGGAAATGGTAGGTTCACTTTCCAATGAGACGAATACAAACAATACAGCGTCCCATCGCAAGAAGAGGGCAGCGACGTCCAGATCTGAGAGGGTTTGGCCCGAAGGCGTCATTCCTTACGTCATCAGCGGGAACTTCAGCGGTAAGTCATGTACACATCCACAGCTTTTCATGCTTAAGATTGAGTCGAAAACAACAACATGTGATTGATAACATCTGTTTGATTGTTAAGTTCCATGATTATAGAGAGCTGGATAGATTACTCACAAATTGTAGTTTATTACTTAACGTAATCTGTTTTACTTATTTTAGGTAATGTATTCTGACTAAGTTTTAGATTATTTTTATTTTATTTTTTTAATCAAACTTGTTTTGAACTTACCATACTGATATAAAAAAAAATTAAAATAAAAAAATCACAAAAAAAGAAAAGAAAATACATTTCATGTTTTTTTTTTTTTTTTGACTTTGCAAAGAAAACCACAATATTATGACATATATTATTACAATATTGTTATTTAACTCTTTTCCCTCCAGAATCTTTTGAAAAAAGTTGCTAGTTACCGGCAGCATTTGTTTTACAACTTTCACAAAAACAACATTTCATTGCACCTGGAATACTTTGTTGTTTGTATATCTGAAGATGCAATATGTCAAAAGAAAGAACTGAGCCTCTGCTTTAAACAAAACAAACAAAAAGCTTCATGCATTCTTCTATCAACATTTGAAAAAATCAATTGCGAAAATTGCGTTTTTGTCAAAAGATAATGTCTGGATTAGATTCAGAATGATAATCAGAAAATATATGGAGTAGATCAATTCCATCAACACCTCAAAGCTTTCACAGTCCTATACCATTTCCTGGATCAACATTTCATTCGGTAACATTTGGCCATTTTGATTTATATGTTTTTTGATTGATCACGTTATTTTACATAAGCATCTGCTTACATATGTCATTGCTTGTTTCTACTACCGTATTTTTCAGACTATAAGTCACACCTGAGTATAAGTCGCATCAGTCCAAAAATACGTCTTGATGAGGAAAAAAATATATATATATATAAGTCGCACTGGACTATAAGTCGCATTTATTTAGAACCAAGAGAAAACATTACCATCTACAGCCGCGAGAGAGCCTTCTATGTCTTCAGTGTAGACTACAGGAGCATAGAGCGCCCTCTGGCGGCTGTAGACAGTAATGTTTTCTATTGGTTCATTTCTCTTGGTTCATTTCTCTTGGTTCATGTCAAATTAATTTTGATAAATAAGTCGCACATGACTATAAGTCACAGGACCAGCCAAACTATGTAAAAAAGTGCGATAAAAAGTGCTTATAGTCCGGAAAATACGGTACTTAGCTATGTTTTGATCCAGGGATTCAATGTTCTTTTCAGAAGATGCGTAATAGCACCTCCTAGTGTATATCAGTGAAAATACAGAAAGCTGGAGTATTCCATCAATGGCAGGGAAAGAGTTAAAATTACTTCTACTGTGAGGTCCGGACAAATTCATTGTTGTTTGACAATTTTTGTTGCCAAAATTGCATTACTTTCATAGGAATCCATATGAATTTGTATTTATATTTCGCAACAGCTTCAAGTCGTCATGCAAATTTGCTATCAACTATCGGAGCTCTGATTTATATAATCGCTACACTATTGAAAACAGATAGTGGTTGTTTTTGTCCACAAGAAATCACAAAAATGTCTCAGTACCTTAAAGTTTGATCGCCCTGCTCACTGCTAGTCCTGTGTGTGTTGTACAGGTAGCCAGAGAGCCATATTCAGACAGGCCATGAGACACTGGGAAAAACACACATGTGTGACGTTCATCGAGAGAACAACAGAAGAGAGCTACATTGTCTTCACCTACCGGCCGTGTGGGTAAGTGCATTGTTGGGAAGGTTACTTTGGAAATGTAATGGCTTACAGATTATAAGTTACCCTGTTCAAAATGTAATGTCGCGTAAAATTTTAATTAATTTTTTAAAGCAATGTAACAGATTTTATCTGCTAATTTTTGATTACTTTTTTTCTAAATTTTGAACGTTTTTGTTCTCACTTTTCTAATGTTTTCAAATGTTAATCATTTTCAAACATTTAAACTATCCAGGATTAACCTTACAGTAGTACTCAACACTAATTACATGCGCTGCAAATTCAAACAAGAAAACCAAATCAAAAGCATCACAATAGCATCACTTAAAGGGTTAGTTCACTCAAAAATGAAATTTTGCCCATGTTTTACTAACCCTCAAGGCATCTTACGCATATATGACTTCATTCTCCTCAGACGAATCCAATGGGAGTTATATTGAACAATTATCCTTGCTCTTCCAAGCTTTAGATTGGGAGTAGGCAGTTTTTTTTTTTTTTTCAACAGTCCAAAAGACATCAAATAAAGCACACGCATCCCTAATAAAATGTGCCTTACACAACTCTGGAGGGTTAATAACTGCCTCCTGTATAATACTGATGTGTTTTTGTAAAAGAAAAAAAAAAAAAAATATATATATATATATATATTTTTTTTTTTACGTTTTAATACTAGAACCGCCACAGGGTCAATTTTAACCGCTATTGAATGCACGTATTTTTGTCTGATGGAAAGTTGCATCCTGGTTCAGCTCAGCATCTGATGGCTCATCTGAAAGTGGTCCAGATATCTTATCATATTTACATGTTTTAGCTTAAAATTACTCTAATTGGT
This sequence comes from Carassius gibelio, assembly GCF_023724105.1. Lineage (NCBI taxonomy): Eukaryota > Metazoa > Chordata > Actinopteri > Cypriniformes > Cyprinidae > Carassius > Carassius gibelio. The sequence continues at coordinate 25,158,906 of NC_068403.1, read as the reverse complement.
AAAACTTTGGTTTAGTTATTTAATTTTTGTCTTTTTTGGCATAATACAGTGAAATAAAATGTTTTTTAGCCATATAAACACAGTTGTAATGTATGTGGGTAAAATTTACCCGCTGGCGATTTTAGGTATAAAGCGACCTCTGGCAGTTCTAGTGTTAAACATTTTTCTCTCAATACCTCTAAGGCCGGTGACATACTGGATGCGTGGCGCAAGCGTCTCAGCTGCGTGGCATGTCGGTTTTTAATTCGGCTCCCATGTTAACAGGTTAGAGCATACAGACCGCCTGCGTGAGACGCGCGTCTCAGGTGCGGCACGAGCCGCGCGGCAAACGCTTGCTTGTTAGAAATAGAACCGACGCCTATTTTTACCGCGAGCTTATTTTTAAGCTTTTCCAGGCAAAATATAATAGGAAAATGTGTTTAAATGTCATTTTGTACACAAATACATATGAATTCCTGATATTTTGATATTTGAAAGTCTATAGGTTGACATAAATTCAGATATAAATGTAATAAAAAAATAAAAAAATAATTATCGATTTTCAAATATTGCACCTGTCAAACATAATCTATTATGATAGATTATGTCCTTTATCAGTAGGCGTAGGTGTGTAAAAAAAAGTATATATTGTTGTAATGAAGACATGAGCCTGGTGACTGGTCTGTCAACGGTCTCCCTCTACAGCAGCAGCGCGCCAGCGCCGCGTCAGGCACGCTTCTGGTGTGTAAAGACACAGAATCCGCCACGCTTCTGGGACGCTTCTGGGACGCTTCAGACACGCGGCGCTCACGCCACGCATCCAGTGTGTCACCGGCCTAACAGTCGTTCCTGGCGGATGACGTAGGATGTATGCATCCCGCCTCTAAGATATTCTGGTATCTCAAGTTTGTTTACAGGAGCAAAGGAAGCAAAGTTTCCTTATACCTTACTAAAGGAAAACATACTCTCTTACTAACATAACCTTGGGTTCCCTGAGATACGGGAACAAGTACTGCATCTGGTAAGATGCTATGGGGCAGGCTTTTTCTCAGATGACTAAAGCCTTTTCAATAACGCAGTGTAACTGCTTGGCCATTGGTTCTTGCAGTTAATTAAAAACAAACCAATGGCGACAAAGTCCTCCAGAGACCGCCAGAATGGGAGGGGCCATCTGGCTATATAAGTGGGCTTTCCGCCATAGGATCCTCAGGTTACTTCGACTGAAGCAACAACTGAGTCATACAGCTACATAGCATGGCCAACAATGCATTACTCATTTCCATATCTCAGGGAACCAAGGTTATGTTGGTAACCGAATATGTTCCTATCAATGCTTCACTAGTACTGAATCTTCTAAGACACTATGGGGAACCAGTACAATCCCGCCATGCTATGCTAGAGGAATGACTAATACTTTAACCTGTCAGCCAGCACCCCCCATTATGGGACTCACAGCTGAAAGTGCTCAATCTAACTTATAATCGTAACAGTTTCGTACTTCAGTGTGTTACAAACATAATTTGGTGTCTTTGGAAAGAAGACACTTTGGGCTTTACTTTTTATCAACCAGATTTGATAATGCTCAAAAATATTAAAAGTTAAAGACACTGAAATGCCTTGTTTTTTTTTTTTTTTGTTTTTTTTATATAAAAATACATGAAATGAGTCCTGGAGCAATCTACAAAAAAGTAATGGGTTGAAAGCCACATGTCTCATGAGTTTCTATTTCAAATCTGAAGAAAATTAGACTCTACACCCCCCACCCTCCAAATATAAGAAAATATATTTCTCAATAGTATTGAAGGCTTCTACAAACTATTTGGTCCGTAAACATACCACTGCATAGTTTTTTTTTTTTTTATTATAAAACACTAGACAGAAACTTAGACATCATATAAGTGATTTATTTGAGCACAAAAAAATTAAATTAGAATAATTTGAGTAAGAAAAATAAGAATAATAAGAAAAATAAAAAAACATTTAACTTTGTTTGCCAATTACAGAAAATCCTGAGATTGCTTGGAATGCAGCATTTACAATGAATTACGATGCAAATAGGTGTTGATGTGCTGATGGCCACTTATACAAATGGTAATAACACAAATGTGCCATAAAAGTAAATAATCCACTCTCTCTATTCATATAGACACGTTCACTTTGATAGCCGTGATCATACAGTAATAGCGAGCTGATTTGGGCTGATTTGCACCAACAGATGGTATTCATGCAGATACATTCACATTCAACATAAAACACACTCTCACATTTATAAAAACTTTTGAAAAATAAAACAAACAAAGAAAAAGGCGATCGCTATAAGTTCCGCCTCCATCAGCTGACAGGTGTGTCAGAGCGCTTCACGAGGGAGCGCCAAAATTCAAATATACTATCTTTCGCCTTCCTTTCATTCATTCTTTTTTCTGGTGGATTGTCTCTTTCTGTTTGTGACACTGTACGCTGCAAAACCACGCCATTTTTTTTACTACCAAGATGCAGTTTCCGACCGTGAGTTATAATTAACGGATTCCAACAGTTCTGTCACTGAAGAACAGTAACGTAAACAAATTAATTATGATCGATATTACAAACGTTATTGCTTCTTTGGACCAAACGTGCTCCATTAGATGTCGTTCAGTGGACCCTTACCTTTTTAACTAAACCGGGATTTACAGCTGTGGATGTGTTTATGACTCGTTATTACGATGGATCTGGTATGTACAACGTTTCTAATGTTCATGTTGTTATGTGTACTGCTTACACAAATATAGCAAATACAGTCTTTATAAGCTTTCCATTGAAAAACAGCAATCTGGCGTCGATGCTTGAGGCTTAGATCTTTATAATGATACATAGTTTCATTTAATCTATTCATAAACACTGACACGTGCAAGTTGAGGGGTGTTCAGGATGAGGGCGTCGGGGTGCTGGCTAAGAGGTTAACTTGCCTTAAGCACAAAAGGGGGCCCAGAGGGACCAGGTATTTTGCACTGGGTAAAATATCCCCCGCAGGAGTTAATAGGGCCAAACTCACGCCAGTAGCAGAGCAGTTTTTAGCATCAGGGAACGAAGGTCATTGGTCTAAAGGTTCATTAGAGCCCTCAGTACTGTGGGCAGATCCCAGGTCCACAGACTCCCAACGAGAGGTCAAAGGTTCAGAGCCCACAGCTCGGGCTGGGGGTGCCATAATTTTCTGTCTCAGGAGGATGGGCCACATGGCTGCTGAGAGCAGCGAGGACAACTCTGCGAACCAGTGTTGGTTCCTCCAGAGTGAGGCCACTAACAGAACCTTTGGTTTTCTGTTCCCTGAATCATCTGATTATCTATGGGGAAAAGCATAAAGGAGGAGGTTGGGCCAGTTGTGGGCCAACGTATCCCTGTCCTTCCTCCCAGATTCTTTGAACCACTTGTGGGTGGAGCATCCACTCTTCTGAGGGGACATTGCTCCGAGATAGCATGTCTGCACCTTGGTTCAACCTGCTCGGCACATGTGTTTCTCTCAGTGAACCCAAGTTGAGCTGAGCCCATACCAAGAGGCGCTCTACCAGAATAGCAATTTATATATGCTGTCCGAGCAGACTAAAATGTAGTGTGCCCTAAGGTCTGGCAGAAAGGTGCGACAGCCAAAACATACTACCACCTTCCTTCTGCAGACTATTTCCAGTGTCACACCCCGTTCCATCCTCTGAGGGTCTTTTAAAGTGCCAAGAGCTGCTAAGAAGGCGTTAGAAGTTATGAAGGCGTCCAAGATGCCAAGCATGGGGCCGAACTCCAGTGCTGAAGGTGCTGCATGTTAAGCAGTGCCAATACCCAGTGCACGTTCTGGCGCGACTACCACCCTCATTTGTGCTGAGTCGAGAACTGTTCACAGGAACAATATCCATTGACTGGGGAACAGTGAGCTCTTGGCAAAATTGACCCTGAGTCCCAGGCATTCTAAGTGGCTGTACAAGCCTGACTTGTTCTGAGCTGGAGGAACCATTTCTATGGCTCTTTTCACCGGCAAATTCATCACCTCAGAGTGCAGGACGTGTGCATCTTTAACTGAGGTGGGAACCATGCTGCTGAATTTCAGGGGTCTTCAAGTGAATTGAAGTGAATAGCATTGTTTTATTATCCCCAAAACCCAGTCTATCACCCTGGGGTGGCCTGCGAGGCCTAGGCCCCCGCCTAGGGGTCGTATTGAAGAGAAAATATATGCTCTCCTTTGAAAATTTTGGAATTTTATTTACCCTCTATCACAGCGGATAGTTGTGTGGGTGCATGAATGGCCCCAGTATTCACAACAACATATTGCCTTAGGCACCCAGAACTGAATGGGGTGCTTCCAAAAAAATGCTTTGCTAGACTTAATGTTCATGCTGCCTCAGCTTGGGCATGGCCCAGACGCATCTATCTGAAGTTATTAGTGATAATAATCACTAGTAACAGGATTCTGCTTCAGTCCGCCTAAAAAAAAAATCAAACCACTCATTAGAAGAGGGGTACTGATGATCTTTGTGTAAACACACAGGCAGATCAAAAGTGCTGCACGCATTCTCTCAGATCCACTTGTAGCAGACGTGGGGAGGAGTGGGGCTGCCTTCAGTGAAGAAGGCTAACCGTGAGCAAATAGATCGAGACATATACTCTTGTAGAGAACAGTCGGTTTTAGTAAGTGCTGCCTCAGAGTGGTCGTGGCCTAAGAGGCATGCTCAACCCGAAGCTGTCAGATATATGAATCAGTGGTGACCGTGTTCTGTTCCGATCCACTCAGAAGGATTAAGATGCTCGACAAATGGCTGATCAAAGAGCTGCGTGGAGAGTGATGCACATGGGGGCTTTGCCGGTGTAAAATTACTCAAGCCTGATCTCTCATCCCTGTGAGTTCGCCTTTTCCTCCTCCGAGGTAACTGGGAGGAGAGAAACATGCAAGCGGGGGAGACCATTTCCGATATGAATCATTGGTGACAGCGTTATGCTTCGATCCACTTAGAAGGATTAAGCTCCTCACATTTAAGACACAACAGCAGATCAAAGTGCAGCAGGGAGAGCGAGCATGCGGGCTGTATGTTAGACCCTGCTGCTTATCTCCCTGACTCTGAAAGTGACGTCACATACACAAGTATTGTGACCCATACTCAGAATTTGTGCTCTGCTTTTAACCCATCCAAAGTGCGCACACACACACACTGTGGACACACACTGTGGACACACACCCGGAGCAGTGGGCAGCCATTTATGCTGCTGCGGCCGGGGAGCAGTTGGGGGTCCGGTGCCTTGCTCAAGGGCACCTCAGTCGTGATATTGAGGGTGGAGAGAGCACTGCACATGCACTCCCCCCACCTTCAAATCCTGTCGGCCTGGGACTCGAACACACAACCCTTCGATTGCGAGTCCGACTCTATAACCATTAGGCCACAACTCTGATGTTTCTCTCTCCAAGACTCGCTGAGCAAGGAGAAACAAGAGAGCGGGGCTGCCTTCATTCAAGGCTGACCGTGAGCGAGACCCATGCTCTCAGTGAGAGCATTCCGTCTGTCAAGACACACTCACTACTCCACTGCATCATAAAGGGTTCCCTGCACAAGCTACAATTGCTAGAAAATTGCTCTTTTAGAACTTACCTACTTAGAAATAAGCTCTTTTAGAATTGCCGCATGGTGGCAGGGGATCAGCTGTGATCGTTGCTGCTGCGACGGTGAAGGAGGCGGAAGGAACAGCGAAATTAGCAATGCAGAAGGTCACTGGTTCAGCTTAACCCACTGCAAGGTATATCTATAGCGAGCAGGTTTTGAGTCTCATAGATCAGCAAAGATCATCGTCGTCGCTGAAGTAGAAGAAATCTGAGGATCCTATGGTGGAATGCCTGCTTATGTAGCCAGATGGCTTCATCGCCATCCAGAGCTCTGCTGCCGAGCCATTGTTTCGTTTTTAATTCACTGCAGGAACCAATGGCTGTGCAGTTAAACTGTGTTTTTGAAAAGGCTTCAGTCATAGAAGAAAAAAGATTTTTCCCCAAAGCGTCTTAGCAGTCACAGTACGAGTGAATTATTGATAGGGAACCAGTCTCCTCTTGAATTGTATAGGAATCCTCCAACATTATTCTTTACAAATCCTAATTTTGTTCTTCTAATTTGCTGTGTCTCCACTGTGCTTCCGCATTTGTCACTAAGCACCGGTGCTTAAGATACGCCTACGTACTACGTCAACCGAGGGAACAACTTCCTCGTATGACAGTTAGCAGAAGTGAGAAAAACTTTTTATAAAATTTTATATATGTATATTTTTTCTTACAAAAATGCATGGATTCACTAGAGGAGGCCTTTATCTATGCCCCAGAGCTGTGTGAGGCACATTTTATTATGGATGTGGACACTTTATTTGACGTATTTTGGACTGTTGAAAAAAACGTCTGCCTACTCCAATTCTAAAGTGTGGATATTTTTTATGTAACTCCCATTGGAATCATCTGAAACAAGAAAGTCATATACACCTAGGATGTCTTGAGGGTGAGTAAAACATGGGCTAATTTTCATTTTTGGGTGAACTAACCCTTTAACTAAGCAGTCTCTAAATGTGGATAGGCATTGTGCACAGTAACTAATTTAATTACACATTTGTTCTCAGTAACTGTAATGGATTAGTTACATTTATTTTGTAATTAAATTACATAAATGCCATTACTCTCCAAAACTTGTTAAGTGTGTATGTTAGCGGATATGTGCATGCTTCACATGGGTGTGTATGTGTCTGTGTGTCGAATTGAGAGAGAGTTTCTGCAGCAGGAGGACGAAACCTTTGACACTTCCAGTTTCCTTTTTCTCTCATGTGGAGCAAGTGCTATTCACTCTCTTCTTTAACTCCTCTTTCTTTTCAGTCTCTTCCTGATTTATTGCTCAAGTGGTTTTCCACCTGATCCGTTCCTCTGTTCCCACTTATTTGCTTTGTGTGCCAACAGACGGATTTGTGTGTTTATGTGTGTGTTGGCTCTCGTGCCTTGACCTTGCAATTTCCATATGCTTCGCTGAGGAAATACCAGCCGTTTGTGTCACACTGTTCGCCATGGGACTGTCACCTGAACATGTGTGTTTTAGCAATAAACAATGGCTCCCTGTAGATGCTTCAGTGGCTTGGCAGAAGTTCAGAGCCCAGCTTGACGGTCACATCCGTTGGAGACAAATCAGTCCCCGGGATGCCATGTTATCACATCAGTTGTGCTCTTAAGCTGCTTTTGTCTGCTGGAAAAAAAGATTTAATTTGCTCTTTAAAATGCGCGCTTGATGAACATTCACTACTCAAAGCTCCTCCACAGACCACATGCAACCTTTAGAGAAAATACAGGTCCTTCTAAAAAATTAGCATATTGTGATAAAAGTTCATTATTTCCATAATGTAATGATTAAACTTTCATATATTTTAGATTCATTGCACACCAACTGAAATATTTTGATTTTGATGATTTTGACATACAGCTCATGAAAACCCAAAATTCCTATCTCAAAAAATGAGCATATCATGAAAAGGTTCTCTAAACGAGCTATTAACCTAATCATCTGAATCAACTAATTAACTCTAAACACCTGCAAAAGCGAGAGGGTATGACACAGAAAGAAATTTCTGAACGAATAGGCTGTTCCCAGAGTGCTGTATCAAGGCACCTCAGTGGGAAGTCTGTGGGAAGGAAAAAGTGTGGCAAAAAACGCTGCACAATGAGAAGAGGTGACCGGACCCTGAGGAAGATTGTGGAGAAGGACCGATTCCTTACCTTGGGGGACCTGCGGAAGCAGTGGACTGAGTCTAAAGTAGAAACATCCAGAGCCACCGTTCACAGGCGTGTGCAGGAAATGGGCTAAAGGTGCCGCATTCCCCAGGTCAAGCCACTTTGGAACCAGAAACAGCGGCAGAAGCGCCTGACCTGGGCTACAGAGAAGCAGCACTGGACTGTTGCTCAGTGGTCCAAAGTACTTTTTTCGGATGAAAGCAAATTCTGCATGTCATTTGGAAATCGAGGTGCCAGAGTCTGGAGGAAGACTGGGGAGAAGGAAATGACAAAATGCCTGAAGTCCAGTGTCAAGTACCCACAGTCAGTGATGGTCTGGGGTGCCATGTCAGCTGCTGGTGTTGGTCCGCTGTGTTTTATCAAGGGCAGGGTCAATGCAGCTAGTTATCAGGAGATTTTGGAGCACTTCCATCTGCTGAAAAGCTTTATGGAGAGGAAGATTTCGTTTTTCAGCATGACCTGGCACCTGCTCACAGTGCAAAAACCACTGGTAAATGGTTTACCGACCATGGTATTAATGTGCTCAATTGGCCTGCCAACTCTCCTGACCTGAACCCCATAGAGAATCTGTGGGATATTGTGAAGAGAAAGTTGAGAGACGCAAGACCCAACACTCTGGATGAGCTTAAGGCCGCTATCGAAGCATCCTGGGCCTCCATAACACCTCAGCAATGCCACAGGCTGATTGACTCCATGCCACGCCGCATTGAAGCAGTCTGTTCTGCAAAAGGATTCCCGACCAAGTATTGAGTGCATAACTGAACATAATTATTAGAAGGTTTACTTTTTTTGTATTAAAAACACTTTTCTTTTATTGGTCGGATGAAATATGCAAATTTTTTGAGATAGGAATTTTGGGTTTTCATGAGCTGTATGCCAAAATCATCAGTATTAAAACAATAAAAGACCTGAAATATTTCAGTTGGTGTGCAATGAATCTAAAATATATGAAAGTTTAATTTTTATCATTACATTATGGAAAATAATGAACTTTTATCACAATATGCTAATTTTTTAGAAGGACCTGTAAGCTGCAAAGATGTGTCATTTGAATATCAACACATGTTCAGTGTTCAGCATCTTGGCCTCTTAGGATGAATGATTATACAATATGTTTATACATATTTATGATTATTTGTTCATTTATAAAGATGCTTCCATGAAAATCTTAGTATCAAAAAGTCAGTTAATTTCTGAGGTGCAGAGAGAGGCTGGAGGGTCGTGGAAAAGCAAAACATTTTTGATGAAGGAAACTTTGATTCTATACTTGAGTATAATCGGCCGAAAATGACAGAAGTGTAGAATATGACTTCTTGAATCACAATTATACTAACAAACAGTTCAAAAAGCTACATTGAAGAAGTAAAATATTGTTTAAAAGGTAAATTTAAACAATCTTAAGTAGATTCCGTACTTCATTTAGCATTGTTAATGGCAAGGACACTTAGGAGGTGGCAATGTGGGATTTTGTTGCAAATAGTGGTGTAGTTTTCCTTTTTTTATCATGAAAAATATAGACTGAGATTACCATAGCTTCTAATTTAATATCCTAATCTCCAAAAATAAACATACTTCCCCAATAGAAAGAAACAAAATCCACTGATTGCTAACCCTGGAACAACATATAAAACTACCAAATTTAACTTAATCGCAATTGCAAAGTTTAATTCCAACATACAATCATTCCATTTAGTGTTGTTCACCGTCTGTTTGATTACATGTAATTTGTAACTAAATGCATGAGTCTTACTGTAAATTTCTGCCATAGTCTCCACTAATAACCTACTCCTACATATAATGTAGAAAACTTTGCATTTTCTGTAAAGTTGCTGTGCACCGTTATGTATTGTGAAAAGCGCTATACAAATAAACAGAAAGTAGATTAAATGTAGATAAAAAAAAATACATCTAAACTTTGACGGATTAAATAAGTAAGCTCATGTTTCTAAAGAGTTTTTGAAGAAATATCAACAGTGTCTCTAAATTTTAAATTCACTAAAATACAAAATTCTGCAATCAGGTTTTACTTCTTCCACATTTATATTGACAATTTTGCTTTCTCGCAGAACAAACATAAAACAAATCACTACTATGTAAGGTTAATATTGTACACTAAAGCTAAAATCATAAATATTTCTATTACTTACTTGTTAACTGAAATACAATAAAAAATATAAAATCTTTACTGTAGCTAGTTGTCTAACCCAAATTGTCATGCTCATTTAGTTTATCTTAGTTTATCTTGATGTACTAAAATAACAAAGTATTAACTTAAATAATTATAGAAATGCTATTATAATGTACAAATAATGCTGATGTATTTAAAAAGATACAAGATGATAATAGATACAAGTCAGTGGTTGTAATATGACAAAAACAGATGATCAGAGCTGTGCCATTCATATTCTGTTAGTGTGAGATGTAATAATATTACACTACTGGCTCTACAATGTCGCAATGGTGTCCATTTTATCGCTCCAAATGAATTTTAGGAGAAACAAAGCTGGTCCCTGAAGTGAAATGTCTGTTAAAGAGCAATAAATACTGTCTTTCAGTCTGAGCGATGAAAGCTTCCTTTGGCAAATTATCCAGAACATACAATATCTCATGCTGCCTAAATTTATAAGCGAGACGAACACAAAACCAAACCAACTATTTCTCCAGTGAACTTGTTTACAAACGAAGAAAGAAAGTCATACTGACAGAGACAAATGTAACAGACTGTTTGCTTTCTCACTGTTTAAGCAGACGTGCCGTTGCGGTTGGGCAGCGAGGGGAAACTTCAGAAAATATAGCACTGTGAGGTCTTTGCCAGGCATTTCGGTTCTTTGTGGAAGTACAGGCGGCCTTTATGTCCGACTTTAGGCCATGATGGGCACACAAACAGTGTGTGGAGGTGATGAAACATTAAGATTTGTTCCCCCTTTTATGCAACAGTAGTTGCCAATGGGCAACCCATGCTTTGATTGAGCCCCAGTGTGTGTGTGTGTGTGTGTGTTCAGGCGATTCCTGTCATTCTGTGCAAAGTTCAAGGCAGAGTTTGTGGAGCGAGCCGCTGGCTGCTCCATAATTAAAGACTGATCTTTTGCACCCACACAGGCTGCACATGTGGCTTTATATGTGTGTGTGCAGATCAGCAGATTTTCTCCCGCATATCCTAGCGCTTTGAAAAAGGGATCGTTTTATTGTGTGTTTAGTGTGTTGGTGTGTGTCTCTCTGGATTTTGCAACACGTAGCTCTAAGCAAACGCACAAAACAAACGATGCGTGACATTTTGTTCGAGTTCCCGTTGTGTTCTGTTTCAGTTTATGACTTTGCTTGCTTTTGTGTCTATTAAGAGTTGACAAAAACATATTACATGATGCAACATAAGAAGGGTGTTTCAAATAAATAAATAAATTAAGACTTATTTTATTAGTATAATGGGAAAAAGTATTTTTTATACATCGTAGTATTCCTTTTTTATATAACATTTTATGTATGCAAAGTGTGTTGAAAGATAAAAAACATCATTGTGTAATTAAATTAGATGTTGTTGTAGTTGTTTTACAGTTATTATTAATGGGAAAATGTGCTTAATTGTCATGGAAAATAATGCATTAATATGAAATAAAGATATTTAGTTTATATTTAGTGTGGTATTGTAGATTTAGTATATTTTCTAAATTATTTCACTTTCTTTATGATAAATATTATATTCTCTGACTTTGAATTGACAATGATATAGCCTTATATATATATATATATCTTTAATATAATGATAAAAAATGTTTAATGTTGAGATGTATAATGACTAAATATTATTATATATCATATTATATATTTAAAAAGATCTGTGATGTTATAATGGTGTACAGGTGCTGTTCATATGTGGGCCGGAGAGGAGGGGGTCCGCAGGCCATATCCATCGGGAAGAACTGTGATAAGTTTGGGATTGTGGTGCACGAGCTCGGTCACGTGATCGGATTCTGGCATGAGCACACGCGACCCGACAGAGACGATCATGTCAGCATCATACGGGACAACATTCAGCCAGGTAGGAAAAACAACAGCGGCAGAATATCGCTCATTTTTGTGTGAAATGACTGTGTTGAAGATTCTGTGTGCAGATTACATAACATGTATTGCTAACTGGAAACTATCATGATGATACATAGAAAAGTAGGGTCAACAATCCGGCAGCAATCATAAAAGACGATTTCAGTTTTCACAGAAGCAGCTGTTACAGCATTTGCTTGGAACAACACGACCAACTTTCTAAAACAAACTCTTGACTGCTGAGCTCAGCACAAATCCACCGCTGCACTCGTTTCTGATCAATGCTGGGCAAAACAGTGTTACTTTCACCTAAGACCTCATAACCCCTGACTTAGTGTAAAGTGGCTTAAAACATATCCACACTGAAGACAAGTGCTTTTAATAGCAAAAAAATCACACCATGTAATCCATTATTTACTCACCCTCGTTCCAAACCGGTTTTCTTGTACAATTTGAGATGTTATGAAACATTAGTGGATCATGTTGGTATTTAATATGATTGTGTTCACCTGTGCTTCCTCTGAAAGAACACCTGTGTGCACTTAAGCAGACCTGACATCATTCCTCCTCTAAAAATCACCAAACACCAGCCAAAACACTGGAGAAACCCTAGCGCTTGATTGCAGAAGGCATTTGTTGTATGGTATTTTATATCCAATAAAATGTGCTGCTAGAAATATCTCGGCCATGGCATATTTTGACTCCCGACCAGCTGTGCCTCCGAGAGCGCGACGTTTTTCACTCTTTTTAGGCAGCATTAATGAACAAGATATGCTTAAATAATGGCTGTCGTTAGACATCTGTGCAAATGGAGCTCATTATAGACTCATTATATGGCACAGAATGGTTCTCAGCAGAGAGGAAGATTCATAAATAATGTCCGTGACTTTAAAATTCACTGATGATAGAGGCTGTAAAAATATTATTTGTAACAGTGTTTTGCCCTTTCATTACATTAAATATTTTGAAGCATAAAATTTAAGAGTCTTTCATAATAATTAGTGGCAGCAAACAGGAAATAAGCGTGTGTGGTGTTACTATGCTACAATTTTCCCAATTCATGCTGGACACACATTGCTCTGATTTACTTGAACATAATCGCTGATATATTAATACATTTGAAGTATAATATATCATAGCGAACAGAATAAATATGATAGTAATTAATTAGTAAATGTGAACCTGTTTTGTTGAATGATCAGTATGGGGTCTTACTGTTGTCATCACTTCCTGTCTAAGTCTCATTCTGGCTTTGGTCTCATAGGACAGGAGTACAACTTCCTGAAGATGGAGCCTGGTGAGGTGGACTCACTCGGAGAGGTCTATGACTTCGACAGCATCATGCACTATGCAAGAAACACGTTCTCCAGGTAAGAACCTCTAAAGTATCATCACATTTTTAATCATTTCCCTCCGTATGCCAAAATGTCCACCCCTTAATTAATCATAATTAATATAAAACACACACACACACGTTTGTTTCTGTGAACTGTGGGGACATAGACTTTTATTACTTTTATACTGCCCAAACAGTATTTTCCCTACCGTAACCCTAAACTTACTCCTTATAGAAAACCTGTATGCATTGTACCACTTTCAGATAAACATCATTTACTATACATTGGTACCACAGGAACACACACACACACACACATATAATTGTATCATTGTATTTAATTAAAAAAATATATAATTAAGTAAATGATCACAACTTAAATAAATAAATTATATATATATATATATATATATATATATATATATATATATATATATATATATATATATATATATATATGTATATATAAATAAATATATGTATATATAAACATAGAAAAAAGTTTAATATTTGCAAAGTGTGAGTGATGTTGTTTGCATTTAATTTATATATATATATATATATATATATATATATATATATATATATATATATATATATATATATATATATATATATATATATATAATATAATATAAATTAAATGCAAACAACATCACTCACACTTAGCAAATATAAAACTTTTTTTCTGGCAGATAATAAAACAGACTTACATCTCACTGACTTGTATTGATATAACAGTAACAATATAACAATATAACAGTTCAGAAGAGTATCTGGAGTAGGACTAGACATGAGCTTCAGGAGGAAGCAATATTATATAAAAACCACAGTGCGCCTTATAATCAGGAGCACCTTATATATGGATCAAGGCGCTCTGTCAAAATGTCAATATTCCCTTTAGCACAGCACCATAACACAAACCCAGTCAAATGTTTGACTCCAGTATCGTCTATTCTATGTGACCTTTAATCCTGTGTGTCCTATATATGACAACAGTTCTAAAACAGGCCATTCATTAAAGGTGCGCCCTATAATCCGGCGCGCCTCATAGTGTGGAAAATACGGTATTTCAAAAATTGTTTATTTTATTCTTGTTATAGTCGTGATTCGAACAGCTCAGTTATTCACATTGCTTGATTTTTGCTTGTTTTTTATGAGGATTCTTCTTAGAGGTCGACCGATGTATCGGTTTTGCTGAATGTATCAGCACTGATAGTTGTTTACTTGTAATATCTCTATCTTTATTTATATCTGTCATTGTTAATGAATTGAATGACAACCCTAGGCTGCAAACCTTTGTCTCTTTTACTTTTTTCAGCGAAATGCTTGTCTTTCTGTGTATCTAATAAAGTATGCCTCATTTAGAGAGCTATAATAAAAGACTAGCTATTTGCTGTAATATAGATTGCACTTTCTCATTCCGTTTGCTCATGTAAACTCATCTATGCCACTCTGTTCATTCTTAAAGTGAAGTTTTAGACCGCCCCTTCAGTTGAACATTAAAAGTTTCTTGTTTTAACAGTAGTTAATATACTACAAACTAGCTTTAATGATCAATATAAAAAATAATATGAATATTTTATTCATTTAGAATAAAGTATGGTTCAGTAGTGTTTTAAAAAATAATAATAATAATTTAATTAATTAAATACTATCGGTTGATTAATCGGTATCGGTCTACGTGGTCCAACCTAGTTATCGGTATCGGTAAAATCTATTATAGGTCTGGATCTAATTGTTCTTTAATACTGAATGATGCTGTATTCGGCGCAGTCTCTCCGCGCTTCTTCTCATTATTCTCAGGGTGACCTCTGAGCGAGGCATCAGCAGTTCTGAGGCGGGAGGCTATCTGAGCATCTCTCTCCTCTTACACTCTTTCTGCTGAGCTTTCACAACGCCGCTATTGTGCTTCTCAGTGCCCGTCAGGTGTTCACAGAGCAAACCAGTCAGTTTCCATGTGTGTGGAACGGCTCGGTTCAGATATCATCTAGCCGTTCTCTCAGTGTCAGATCAATTTAATTCACTTCCTGATTCTCCTCATAAGTAACTGTGTAATGCAAGTTTGTGTTTGGCCAGATTTGAAACTTTTTATTTTTTATTGCGAAAACATGGCATTTATTTGCCTAAAAGACACTGACGGAATGGTTTTCTCATCTCTGTCCCCCGGTGGACTGACTGACCTCTATTTTTCATGTGAACAGACACACACACACACTAAAACAATTCATTTCTGTTGATGACGTCTGTGAAACCACACAGTTATCCTGTCATTTAGCGAAGTGTACTCTGTTATCACCGTGGTTCTGGATTTGAGCAGGAAAAAACTGGCTAGCTTTATGCTAAACACTGTTTGAAACACTTTCATTTTGTCTTCATTGCAACAAACTGTTGCTGTTTTTTTGAACTGGCCTTTTCAGAATTGTTTCAAGCACGTCAGTGCTCAGCTATGGCAAAATCTTACTGAAAACGGACCAGAATAAAATTTTACCACACTTTTTTTCTGTTGCTAATGATTATTTAAGTATTATTTAATATAATCCTTAATATATCAGTATAATATACATAGTATAAGTATAACTTAAGACTACAACCTTTTTTTAACTAATAACTTTATTCAGGATGGATGAGTTAAATTTTTCAAAAGTAACAGTAATTTTTTTTTACATTGAATATATTCATAATAAAAAAAATAAAACATATTTTACACATACTGTAAATGTGAAGCAGCGCAGCTGTTTTCACTATTGATAATAATAAATGTTTCCTGAGCAGCAAATCAGCATATTAGAATGATCTCTGGATGATCATGTGACACTGGGGTAATGATGCTGAAAATACAGGTTTGATCACAGGAATAAATTACATTTTTAAATATATTCAAATGGAAAAACTTTATTTTAAGTCGTAATATTATTACACAATATTACTGTATTTTTGGTCAAATAAATCCAGCCTTGGTGAGCAGGAGAGACTGTAGATTTGACTGTAGGTTTCAGCCTTCATTTGATCTTGAAGAAACTCTACAGCATGCTATACGGGGAAAAGAAATGTTAACTTTTGGATCGTCCTCAAAAGGCTTTGCTGATGGGATTGTAGAATGTTATTCTCATTGCATGTATTTATCAAAAGTTTTTCCTGACTAGTTTTGACAGCCTACAGGCAACAATTCCCCCAGAGCGAGCATAACACGAGTCGAGGCACACGCAAACACACGTCTATATGAGAAGAACCATCTGTTTCCTCTCCTTTTGTTCTCCTTTTCCTTTTTTCATGCTCTCCTATTTTGTTTTGGCATCCATATTGCTTTTTTCTTTTTGGAACAAATTGCTGTTTTTTCATTCCTGTAGGCTTCGATGAAGAATAGGGCTTTTATTTTGACAGTACCTGAGTTGCTGTGTTGTGAGGTGAAAATCTCTCTCTGATTATTTTTACCCAGAATTTAACTGTTGAAATGGTTCAGTTCGAGTGAAAAACCTGCCTGTTTAACCCGTTTCAGAGTAAAGAGAGGAAATATGGAGGATCAGTGTTTAGTAATGCCGTACGTATTCCAGGTGTTTGTTTGGGAGGTAAAGTGAGGATGGAAGTTGTATTTATACGTTAGCAAGGACACTAAAGGACTGGTTTCTGTGTCTGTAAACGTCTTCTGGGAGTGTTCTGGAAAACTCAATCCCAGAGTTAAGTATAGGAGAACAGATATAGACACGGTGAACTCATCCAGGGCTTCCTCTCATTTCAGAGCCACCCATGATTATTAAATGATTACTAGATTATCATATATTCATCCTCTCTTGACCCTCAGATGTTTTTACCCAGAAATGAAAGGGTAAGTTAGATGGATTTATGCTTCTTGTCTTTGTTAGCAGGATATTAGAAAGCTCACAGGAGCTTGAGAGAAGCTACCAGTGTTTGTCCACTGTCCTGCTGTCTTTTTTCCCATCATTCCTGCTGTGTTTGAAGAGTACTCATACTGTAAATCTCCGTGGGAAGATGGGCTCTTTGATTGCACTTGTATCGGGAGGATTTCATGGCTTTCCCTCAGGTTTTTTTTTTTTTCTCAAACCTTTCTCCCGGAGAAGCGGGTGAGCCTCCTAGCTTTTTGTCTGGGGCATGTTTTCCGACCTCCTCCTTTGTCTCCTGGCCCCCGTTCCGCCCACCCTGCTCACAGAGCTTTTTCTTCTTCAAACTGGTGCTGGCGAGTTGAGCCAAAAGCAAATAAAGAGCTTGCAGTATGTCTTGAGTGTGAGATGACACCAGCCCACACATCTACTGTTCAGCCCTGGACTCACAGACCCAAAATAAGGTCACATTTCACCACAAAATCAAAAGATAAAATCATATTTTACATAAATAAAATATTGTTTTAAGAGCGTGAAGGTTTATTTATTTTTTCTTCATTATTTCCAAGTTTGTGCCATTATTTTCATGAGAATTAACCATTTTTTTTCAGATTTTCATACTTTCACAGTAATGCAATACTTTTAAGCTTTTTACACAAATCTTATTATAGTGAATCTCAGTCTTATTACTGTAAAATATGTATACACACTAAATATAGTTATTTTTTATTTTATTTTGATTATAGAATTAACATTTTTTATTAAAAGTATTATGCAAAATAATATTAAATAGGCCTTAATATTTTTTTTTAATTGCCTTTATTGTTTTTAGCATTACAATGATTAAAATTCGATTTTTGTTGTTGTTGTTGTTATTTGCTTTTCAGATATGCACATTTGTAGAAGAAAATATTGTTATTGTAAAAAACAAGAAAAAATTATATTGTTATAAATTAATTGTATTACTATTTCTAATTATAACAATTATGAAAAATATATTGTTTTTCTATCTGTGTGTGTGTGTGTGTGTGTGTGTGTATGCCGAAGGATTAATTATTTGCATTTTACACACAATAATTTTTAATAAAGTGAATATTGGAATATTATTATTTTTTATATAATATAAATTTTAATATAAGCTCTATGTTTACATTTTATAGTAGTGATACATCAAAGTTTTGCCAATATTTAAAAAATATATTGCAGAAATAGCTATAAACAACAAAAACAACTACAATAATAATAATTAATACTACTACTACTACTAATAATAATAATAATAATATTTTTAATTAAAAAAAATTATTAAAAAATACAATTAAACAATTAAATTGGTATTTTATAATTGCGTATGAACTGGAATTCCTTTTAAAAGCTTTCATGAGATTCACAGATATAGTGTTTTTTTTGTTTGTTTTTTTTTATTATTAGGCTGTCTTTTGTAGCTGTAAGTGTCTCAGATCTTTCTGATTTCAACCTGAAGACAGGACATATTTAATTCACTGCACTGTTTATTGATTTGCAATGTGGTTTGCATTTCTCTCATATAAAGCTTGTAGTTGAGCCTTATTTGAACATGCCTGCTGTTGACTGGAAGGTTCCCATGGGAACAAACAAATGAGCAGACCCTCGCTGGCCACCGTCCAGTGAAAAGCTTGACGATAAACTAGCAAAGAGTGTCAAAGTATGAAAAGAAGGGCGAGAAAACAGACAGGTTTTTGATACTGAATCACTCTTTGCTGAACTGTGCAAACATTTTTCCAGCCTCTGCTAGTAGGACTGGAGAACGGGATGTGCTGGAAAGCATAAATCTGTTTCATATTACTCAATATTTCTTTTGTTTATAGCGTGCGTACAACCACATGATGTCATGACTTTTAAGGAAGCATCAGGCCTGGAGCGGCCAATCAGGAGTGTCGTGATGTCATGCAGGAGGTTATTGTGCCGTGTGAGGTTGCCAAGTAGAACATGAATTCAGGTCGTGTTTGGTGTGCCAGTTTAGTGGTAACTCCCCGTCTCAGGCCTGCCGGATTTAGTGACTGTCCCAGGAAGCGTCATTGTTTTTCTGTTGGTGCTGTGGAGTGGTCAGACCTGAGCGGTTTTTATTATGCTTTGAGTAATCATCATCCAGACTTCTGTTGATTGGTTTGATGTATCACAGTTGTACTCTTCTAGCGTTGGAAAATGTTGGTGATCTGCTTCCTTAAACCACATTCAGAGGTGGTCCACGACAGAGTCCTGATGCAAAACAAATCATCTAAAATAAAGCAAGCTAAGTCATTTTGAACATGGAAGAGGCTACAAATATACCTGAAACGTTTGTGGTCACAGACTCGTTTGAGACATATTAAACCATATGTAAAGTGCAATCCGTCTGAGCTGATTGAAGCACCTGAGACAAATGTTAGTAACCTAGCATTGTCACAATACTGTATTTGTGTCTCTTGGTCTTTAAAACAGCTAAAGAATAATCATGTAATGTCATAATGCATCTGTTACTGTGTGGATATTTCAGAAAATTGGGACTTTATTACACAAAAATTACAAAAAAATTAAAGTATTTGCCAAGAAAGAGTGCCATTTAATCGTGTCTATTTTGTGTTCACATTCTGAATAAGCTACAACATGTAAGCATGTGAGCTGTCTGGATGCACTTCATCATGACCAAACATAATGCAAGAGTATAGTGATGCACCAAAATTTGGGCAACGGCCAAAATAGTTTTAGAGGGCTGAAACCATATTTTGTTTCTCTGATGTCGTGTTTTCACTGTCAGCATTTATTTTGTCACCCGACTTGAATAAACTACAACTGATAAACATGTCAGCTGCGTGAATGCTAATGCTAGATTAACACTATCTGTTTATCAAGTTTTTGACTCGTAATTTCGTAATTTGTTTGCAGATATTTAAGAAACATGCGAAGTTAACCCGGTGGAAAAACACTCTCCAATATTTTGAATTTGAGTTGCAATTCCAAGTTCAACCACTTGGTGTCAATCCTACATACAGCACCTTTAATCGATATTGATTTGGCTTCTTAAATCTCAAGACCGATCTTTTAGTCTGTGCTCTTTTCTGTTGTGTAAACTTCAATAAACATTATTTGCAGCACACCTGCCATCCCATAATCACAATAAGCTGTGTTCCTTTAGTTCAATCAACATGTGAACCGATCATTTCTTATACTTGACTACTAGTTATAGCACCAAATAAACGAATAAACATCAGAAAGAATGTTGAAAGAAGCAGAACATCTTACTGAATGTATCATGTTTAGTGCTGGGCAGTATGACTAAAAAAGTTATATCATGGTATTTTTCAAAATTATACTGGTTTCACAGTACCGTATTTTTCGGACTATAAGTCGCACATGAGTATAAGTCGCATCAGTCCAAAAATATGTCATGATGAGGAAAAAAAACCTATATAAGTCTCACTGGCCTATAAGTCGCATTTATTTAGACCCAGGAACCAAGAGAAAACATTACCGTCTCCAGCCGCGAGAGGGCGCTCTATGTTTACAGTGTAGACTACAGGAGCACTGAGCAGCATAGAGCGCCCTCTCGCGGCTGGAGACGGTAATGTTTTCTATTTGGTTCATTTCTCTTGATTCATGTCAAATTAATTTTGTTAAATAAGTCGCACCTGACTATAAGTCGCAGGACCAGCCAAACTATGAAAAAAGTGTGACCTATAGTCCGGAAAATACGGTATATGGCAGTATTTATTTATTTCACGCATGACCAAATTTTCTACTGATTTCATATCGCAACAGTGAAAAGAGACCTCTCTCAAACGGTGTTGTGTTTCAAACGTTGTTGTGGTATTTAAAAAAAAAATGATATCATAAGAAAAACAAACACCAGTATTTGGTATGAACCTTTTTATAATCATGCTTTTTAAAACACTGTCAGACTACAGCACCTGTAAGGCTGGACTAAAATAATACATGCAAATGCTGAATCTGAGTCATGACATTTTTGCAGACCAAGGCAAAGCTCACAAAGTATACTCAACATATGGTGTTACACAGAAAACAAAAACAGAAGAGCAGGCGAGTCACAGGCCGCAGATTACATGACTGCTTTCACGGATAAAACACGGCTTGGCTTGAATTCCCTTCAGATTGTTGTCTGCTCCACAAATGACTTTACAGCCTGTCGAGTCCTAACCACCACATTCTGTACATCTGCTGAAACTTGCCGTATCTTAAAGCGCGAGATAACATTTGTGTTTATAGTACCCATGTTTCTTTCTGTGGGTGTGGAGAGTTTTGCTAGACATTCCAGGAAACAAGTGGTAGTGAATAGGGATTAAAATAACACGACAGGTTTGTCTTTATGCATCTGTTCACTTTGATTGAAGACATGTCTTTTTTCCTGACAGAGGGATATTTTTGGACACCATTCTGCCGCGGTATGATGTGAATGGAGTTCGGCCGCCCATCGGTCAGAGGACCAGATTGAGCAAAGGAGACATCGCACAGGCACGCAAACTTTACAAGTGTCCAAGTAAGAAAACGACACACACAAACTGTACAGAATTACAGAATGCTGAAGTGTCACATCATCATCTTTCTGTATAAATAAGGAGAAGCTCCTGTCAGACTCAACAAGAGTAAAAGATGGTGTAGATAGAAAAACTGGGTCATTGGAAACCCTAAGCATGAAAACATGTCTGACCGCAAATCACAGGTATCCAGGTCTGGACAGCAAAATCATGCAAAAACAAACATCTCAGTCAGTGTTTTGTCTTGTTTTCAAGTAAACAAACAAACAAACAAAAAAAACACCTAAATAAATAACAAAATATATAATTAACAATTGAACAATGATAGACATGAAAATGCTCTTATAATTCTTTCAAATAAATCATATAAAATTGCCTGAATTATTCTTGAACAGATCAAAGTATTTAAAGGGAGAAGGTTATGTTAAAATTATACATTTTAATATTAGATGTCATATTTTTATGTGAAATTCACTATTGTTTTGTATAGAATTTTTCTAGACTTACATTTGAAAATAAATTAAATTACAGTAATCAATTGCTTAGTAATCCATTACATCCAACACTATATATATACACACACACACACACACACACACACACACACACACACGCACACAGCACATACATAAGCAAAATCATCAGAATGTCCAGCAATGATTTTGTTAAAGGATATACATATTAGACCCCCCCTCCCCCATTTCCTGTCTTGGGTGGGACACGCTGAGATTATGTTGTTTGGAAATAGCATGGTATCCACAATTAATGTGGTGCGGTATCTTGGCAACGGTCTCTGTGACTCCTGGCTTGGGTAAACACTGGTCAAGCACAGGAAGTTTGTAATTTGTCTTCTTTCCCTGATAAAACAGAGGAGAGAGTGCTTGCTTTCTAGGAGACAGCAGCTAAACGCAGTACAAGGAGGTCAAGACATTTTTCATTGAAACTTTACAGAGATGTTCAAACACACACTACCAGAGAGTCAATGAGTGCAAACCGGCAAGCAAATGCATCCGAACCAGTGGCACTTAAAAGCTTGGTTTTGTCAAATTTAAGATCGTAAAAAAATCTGGAAAAATAAGATTTTACTTTGTACTTTTAGAACATACAAATAAGCACAACCCCACAACGTGATGTATATTAATAATACATAATTTTATTTTGTTTTTTTTTACAAGGTAATCAGTGTAAAGCTGACTGTACATTATCCCTCACATTTTCTGAATATATTATGAAACTGCTGAGATTTTGACATTTACAAAGCAATGCTGGTTTGTCATTATGACCATCAGAGCGTTTAATTACCCAGCTCTTGTAAAACAGTATGCTGCCCATGAACTGTTTCATTTTAATTGCACACTGAATATAACTGAATAAAAACAGGAACCGCAATGCAGCCTGATCTGATTAATAAGCATCAAAAAGCTACAATTTAATTGCATATGTATTTATTTAATTAAAACTATTTAAAAAGTGTAATTAAAACAAGTTCAAAGTAAAAATAAAACCTTATTTTACTGGCTTCTGGTTTCAATTTGCAATTAGTGAATACCGCACATTTACGCCAAACGATTGCTGCTGATGAATTATGACAATGTTTACATTATGTTCTTCACATTTTCTTTTTAGTTTTTTTTTTTTTTTTGCAGATGGTTGCATGGGTGCATGTTTTTGAAATGAGAAAATGTAAACGGTAAAACCCAGATATTTGTCAAAATAAGAGTCCAGGTGTATTTCTGCCTGAATTATAGCGTAAAATTACAGTATATAGCATACTGAATTGTATTTAATAATAGCATACTGAAAAGCATCAATTCCTTTTTATGGATATTATTGTTTTTTCTGCAATTAATTCAACGTAAAGCCTTGTAGATTCTCTGTCACTGTCTGCAAGGTAAGTGTAAGAGCATTACATTTTTATAGTATTAGGCACAATAACCTGTTTCTACCTTTCATTATTTATCTCGGTTTCAAATGAATTGATATACTGATAAAGCAACAATTTTTAGTTAAAGGTGCTGTAGGGAACTTTTGTAAAAATAAATTTTTTACATATTTGTTGAACCTGTCATTATGTCCTGACAGTAGAATATGAGACAGATAATCTGTGAAAAAATCAAGCTCCTCTGGCTCCTCCCAGTGCTCCTATTGCCATTTGCAGAAATTCATCCGCTCCCGTTTAGAAACAACCAATCAGAGCTGCGGTCTGTAACTTTGTTTGTGTTCAAAATGTAGAAAAATGTATATAATAAGCGAGTACACCATGAATCCATTTTCCAAACCGTGTTTTTAGCTTGTCCTGAATCACTACCGTGCACCTATAATAAGTGTTTATATTCGGACTATTTTAGATTGCTTCATGGGTACCGCGGCGGAGTAACCCAGTACCTTTGTGATTCTTCATAGACATAAACAGAGAGAAGTAGTTCCGGCTACGATGTTCTTCCGCAAGACGCAAGCAGTTCTGTTTATTAACCGCTAGAGCGTCAAAAGTTCCCTACCGCAGCTTTAATGTATATATTGAATAAAACTTTTTTAACCCCATTTTTCATCTAGTAAATGAAACTGATATTTTAAAGTCTTACATTTGATTTTAAAACTATGCAGATGCCCTCTTAAGCACACAGTCTCTAATGGGAATTTTTTTTTTTTGTTTTTTTTTTTTGCAATTTTATATTGACCTTTGTCTTTACATGGCTTTTCAGTTATGTATAATAAAAATAAAAAAGGCCCCCATCAGGGACTGTTTCTCATTTTACAAACATTGTTTTTGAAGTTCTGACTGAAGTCTGTTGGAGGAACGTGTATCACATGATTTGTTCATGCAGTACGTGGGGTAGGATCCTGGAAAATAAGGTGTAAGCGTGGCAGATCTTTTGCATAGCATTCCTTGTGGTGTGTGTCACTTGCTGTGGCTTGCCAGACTGCGTGTTAATGGTTCTACACACTGAATCCACTCCACACTTGGTCTGAGGGATCTCTGCTTCTCTAGCTGTAGATGACTGAAAACTCCTGCGTGTGGAGAATGTCAGCTCAACAAGGCAAGCCCTCTGGAGGGAAAGTTAGGGAGAAACTTGGCTGCTAGGTGACCAACCATTAAACCCATTCCAAATAGATTTTAAAAATGACTGGTTGTTAGTCAACTTTATATGTATTTTAGTAAGAAAACAAAATAAATACTTAAGATTTTACTTGGTATGTTGGGGTAGAATCAGTTACCTGCATCTTCGTATGTTGATTGCTGCATCGGAGGGTGAGCCAGACTTCTCCGGGGAGGAAGATCCAACAGCGCCGGATTCGGATCTGGAAATGATGGCTATGCTTTTCCAGACCACTTGGAAACAGTTGCTTCCCTCCCAGCCTGTAGGCATTCATTGGCTCAGCAGTAGACACACACACATATATATATATATATATATATATATATATATATATATATATATATATATATATATATATATATATATATATATTGATCAGCAGTGCTTATACGGCCTGTGGAGCTGCCTCCGCTTTACACGCTACAGCGTTGGTACAAGTGCACCAGGCAAAGGCACTGAGGGACTTGCACGAGGGTGGTCATGACCCAGAAGTTCTCAAAGAACTCTGTACCGTTACGGACCTCTACGAGCGACGAGGTTACGGCGTGGTCTCTGAGTCGTGTGATGTCCACTATGGTGGTCCTGGAGTGCCATTGCTGTGTCTGGCCGATGTGGGAAACGGACAAGACACTTGACTTGAACGCCCCTATATCCTGGTTTTCTTGTGCTGAGCCCTGGCCTGAGCCAGAAAATAGGGGAACAGATGGCTTTCACAGGACTCTGGTAGGGTCAGTCACTGTGGCCCTTTGGTAGGGATCCCAATTCGTCTGTCATCCCGCATGACGTCAAAAATGACCAACTGAAAGGGAACGTCTCGGTTACATATGATAACCTTCATTCACTGAAGGAGGGAACAGAGACCCGTCCCCATAGCTCCTGCACCACCGATGAGTGGCTGGGTAACCGGCTCGGCTCCTCAGTGAAAACCTGAATATGCGTTGCACCTGCTGCCTGATTTAATCTCACACAGTGATCAGCAATATCCCAATTCGTTGGTCATCCAACGTGACATCTCCGTTCCCTCCTTTCAGGGAATGAGGGTTACCATATGTAACCAATATGTTTTTAATGTTTTATTTTATTGTCAGTATTGTAAGTGTCATTATTATTTTCTATATTTAATTTAGTAATTTTACATTTTAATGTTATTATTATTATTATTATTATTATTATTATTATTATTATTATTGTGATCAAATATGTGTGGTGTTGTTATTGTGAAGAAGTGTCAAATCAAAAAATGTATTATTATTATTATTTATTTTATTTTATTTTATTTTACTGTTGTATTATTTTTTATTTTATGCAAATCATGCTATTTTATATATTATTTGTATTATTTAATGATTTTTTTATTTGCTTTGTGTTGTTTTGTCTTTTTCTTAGATAGAATGATACTACATCAAACTAATGTTAAATATCTATTTATTAAGTCAGTTAATTAGTAGTTGTGTGATAAGCAGGATAATGTACAAATATCTGTTCATTATCAGAAAATAATGAGCTGAAAGGGTAATCAGGACCCAAGTGTAAAACAGGTGCATTGCATGTGTTATGTTTTTTTTAATATGTTTTGAAACTGCTGATATTTTGACATTTAATGAAGCAATGCTGGTTTGCCATGTGTATTTCTACAGTGACCACCAGAGCGTTTAATTACCCAGCACATTTTATACAGTATACTGCCTGTGAACTGATTCATTTTAATTGCACGCAGCACCATATAAAATGGAACTCTTTTGATTTGAAATTTGCAGCACTTTTATTTCCTTCTCTTGCTCTTTGCTGTGAATATCAGGCAGGTGTGGAACATTAGAAGCAGATGTGCTTCATAACAGGACAGTGCTCAAGGCGCACACTGTGAAAGACAATCCAGACTTTTTTGTGGTCTTTTGTCTTTCTTGTGTTCTGTGACGCACAACAAAGTTTTATATAAAGGCAGTCTCTGTGGGCCATTGTGTAACTGATCGCATCATGTTTATATGTGTAATGAACTGTCCACGTTAACTCTTCTTGAACACTGACAGCTTATGACCTTTCTTTCTTTCTTTCTTTCTGTCTGTCTCTCTTAGAATGTGGAGACAGTTTGCAGGAGAGTAGTGGAAACCTCTCTTCACCTGGTTATCCCAATGGTTATTCAGCATATATGCACTGCATATGGAGAATTTCAGTCACACCGGGAGAAAAGGTGAAGAAGCGCTGCTGAATCACTCTGATTAGCTGCTATAAGAGACGTTTAGGCCTGTGGACAGTTTATGGAATTGAGTAAATTGTGATATTGGTCCCACGTAGAGTTGGAAAGTCCAGTTCATTTTGGTTACTTGCAGTTGTTTTCAATGAATCAGTTTAGAAATTTGATTAACATAGATGTGCAAATAATGCAATTGGTTCCTTTTTTTATGACGTAAAACAATAATGCAATGCATTACTTTTCATAAAGAGTAACTAAGTAACATAACTGGTTACTCTTTTATGCAATAATTCAAAAATGTAATGCAATACTTTCCATAAAGTGTAACAACGTAATGCATTTGGCTACTTTTTTTAAGGAGTAACACAATGCTGTCATGCATTAGTTTCCATAAAGAGTAACTAAGTAATTAATTAGTTGGTAACTTTTTTTATGGAGTAATGCAATATTGCAATGCAATACTTTTAAAAGTAACTTTCCCCAACACTGCAAACAAAAACCTGTTAAATTAAACATGAACATTTTTATTTATTTATTTATTTTTGGTAAAACATTCTCCAATAATCTGTTTTACTATATATATATATATATATATATATATATATATATATATATATATATATATATATATATATATATATATATATATATATATGGAGTAATTTATGCTCTGCAAAATGGTTTGAATTGTAAAAAAGAATAGATAAAAAAACAGACTTATTAATGAATCTGACAACCAAGTGTAAAGTGTAAACAAACAATTAGATTGTCTAAAATGAAGATTTCTGAATTGAATTCCTGTTAGAATCATTGAATTTGAACAGTTATTAAGACTTTCACAGATTTTCAACTTTCCTTCAGTAACAATTTACTACTTTTTTCGCCCTAAGATCATTCTGAACTTTACATCTATGGATTTATACCGGAGTCATTTGTGCTGGTATGATCATGTGGAGATCAGAGATGGATATTGGAGGAAAGCACCACTGAAAGGTTTAAGATGAACACCTGACATTTCAAAAGAACGATATGAACAAGTCGAAGTGAAGCTAAATTAATGTTGAGTTGTTTGTTTGTACTTCTCTGTGCAGGTCGATTTTGTGGGGATAAATTACCAGAGCCAATCGTCTCTACAGACAGTCGCCTTTGGATTGAGTTTCGCAGCAGCAGCAACTGGGTGGGAAAGGGCTTCTCTGCAGTTTACGAAGGTACCAATTTCATGGCTACAGTGGAGTTCTATCAACAAGGCTGGATTTGCTGATAATCCAGAGTGCTCAAAATAGCATGTCAACAGAAAACACTGTCAAATTTGTTTGTAATAAGTTTTTTGACCCATAGAACTAAATCCAACCATAGCAGAATTACTGAATTACTGAGTTTCCATTAGGTGAACACCTACTGTAACAATATCCATTTCCAGTAGTTCATATTGTGAAAGAAGTCATTTTCACTCTTCACTCTCATGTTTCACTGTAATATTTTATCTTGTAGCTATTTGCGGTGGGGAGGTGAAGAAAGACAATGGTCAAATTCAGTCTCCGAACTATCCAGATGACTACAGACCTAACAAAGCGTGTGTGTGGAAGATAGCTGTGGCTCAGGGTTACCATGTAGGCCTTACCTTCCAGTCGTTTGAGGTATGATTAAAAATTATTATTAAATTGTTATTACTGCATTATAAGCATGTAATTAATTACTAAAGTGTGTGCTAAACAAGAAAAGACTGTGTATATACAGTTGTATACAGTTGCACAATATACAGTTGCACTGTGCACAGTGACACACAAATTAATAAAAATTATTAATTGTTTACTTTGTGTTAGAATATGTTATACTCTTATATTATATTGCACTTCAGAACATGCATGCATTTAAGTAAAGATTTGTTTTGAACATTAACTCTAATGGGATTGCTTAAATGTAAAAGGAAGACTCTTACATCGTTATATAATTATTTGATTATACACTTAAAGGGATAGTTCACCAAAAAATGAAAATTTTATGTTTATCTGCTTACCCCAAGGGTATCCAAGATAAAGATGACTTTGTTTTTTTTTTTTCAGCTGAACACAAACAAAGATTTTTATCTCTAACCGTTGCTGTCTTTCAGTCATATAATGGAAGTGAACTGGAATCATGGCTTTGAGAGTCAAAAAAACTAACAAAAAAAAAACACGTGAAGAAAAAACTATCTGTCTGCGCAAGAAACTGAACAGCATTTATATCGTTTTTTTAAACTCTGATTTACCACAATGTCACACTGTCTTTAGCACGTTCTCAATAGCCATCACATGATGCGTCTTCTTTTATTTATTGCGGATCGCAGACTTATAAGTGCCTTACTGCCACCTATCTTTCAAATGGACCATTGACACTCTATCTACAGTCTCAATTAGGAGTGTCAGTGGTCCATTTGAAAGATAGGTGGCGGTAATGCAGTTATAAGTCTGCAATCCGCTGTAAAGCAAGAAGAAGAAGAAGACTCGCCATTCGCCGGGTGTTGAGAACGTGCTCAGGACAGTTTGGACATTGTGTGAACTATATACTGTTCAGTTTCTTGCACGGACCGATTCTTTCGAGTCTTTACACATCAGTGTATTGTCATGCGCCACAGGGTTTCAAACCCGAGATTCCCATTCACTTCCATTATATGACTGATAGACCACAGCGGTTTGAGTTAAAAATCTCTGTTTGTGTTCTAGTGAAGAAACAAAGTCACCTACATCTTGGATGTCCTGGGGATAAGCAGATAAACATCAAATTTTTTTTTTGGGGTGACTTATCCCTTTAATACTGAGGATTTTTTTTATGTAATCACTATAGATTGTAACTTTAACTTAGTGCTTGTGTCATTCGTCTAGCTGACTCTGATTTTGTCATGTCATTGCATTGGCTCTGGGTTTGGTTTAGACTGTCTCTAAACAGCTGGTGTAAATAAACCCAAAACTCCCCATGTTCTTTGTCTTTGGAAAGAAGAGATGTTGCAGATCTTTAAAAGAAAAGGGGGAAAACATTCCGCCTTGTTTCCACTTTATTTTTTTAAGATGTTCTAGACCTTGATGAAAAGGTTGGTTATGGTCACAGCTGGATACTATCAAACTTTAATGGCATATCTTGCATTGAAAGAAAATAAATGTTTTTCAGGTCTTTCAGGTTTAAATTTACTTTTTCCATTTCCCTTTTCTCCATTATCTTTTCTCTTTTTAATCCAAGATCGAGAGGCATGATAACTGTGCCTACGACTACCTGGAGGTTCGAGATGGGAACTCAGAAAACAGCCCTCTGTTGGGCAGATTCTGTGGTTATGACAAACCCGATGATATTAAATCCAGTTCCAACCAGCTCTGGATGAAATTTGTGTCTGACGGTTCTGTCAACAAGGCTGGATTTGCTGCTAATTTCTTCAAAGGTGAGGTGAACTTTTTTTGCTTCATGGTTTTACCTCGGATTTGATCTATGGAAATTGATTGGAGTGATGATTGGCATTATAGTTCAAAATGTAACATTATAGCTCAGCATTTTTTAAATTCAGGAATGAACATAAAATATTGGACAGTAACCAACATGATGAAACATTTAAGGAAAAAAATATAGACTACCTGATACTCAGAACTCAAGTTTTGATGTTCTTGTTCTTGCAGAAATGGACGAGTGCTCCAGACCCGACAACGGTCGCTGTGAGCAGCGCTGTGTCAACACGCTTGGTAGTTACAAGTGTGCCTGTGACCCTGGGTACGAACTGGCGGCAGACAAACGGAGTTGCGAGGGTTAGTATGTGAACAGTGCTGGATACAGGCCAGTGCCATATTTAAACTGGCAGTATTGCGGGAAAGCTGTACATTCTCAGAAAAGTCTCAAAATAGGGCCCAATATTCTAATATAAAGTAATATAAATGGTAGCGTTGAGGAATTTTCCGTATTCTTTTTTTCATTCATGTTTTACCCATATTTTAAATTATGAATTGCATTGTGTTGCATATTAGGCTTAAAGGAAATGTTCTTACACTTAATGGATACTATCCAGGCAGAAAATAACCAGTACATTTTCCATTTTTATATGGATTTGTCTTGCAGTATACAAACAAATAACGCTAACTCTGTGTTTGGTAATAAAGGCAAGTTTTAGGGCAAAGAAAGTTTTTACAGTTCAATTTCACATGCATCTTCATAAAAGGAGTTAAGAAATTTCTAAGAAACTAAAGTTCAATTCCTGAAAAATTCTTAAGTTCTCAGATATTTTCTTAAGAACGAGTATTTTTTTAGTATGAAGAGCAAATTACAGGCTTTTGAGTTATCTGATTGTACAGCGGTTCTAGAAGCGGTTCTTCTTCTCAAAGGTCAAGCTGCGCTGCTTGCACATTACCGTAATAATCAAAATCCTGATGAAAATTTTTGTAATTATAAAATTAAACACAAGGTCTGTTTTCATAGTGTTGTTAAATTGTTAAATTTATGCAGATTCCTAGTAATAATGTATTCTATAAGTAATGTTATGTTAGAAAGCTTAATATTTGAAACGGCCTGAAAAAAATACATTCAATAAATCAATCAATTCAATTTAATATCCTACCTATAGGAATTTACGACAATTTAAATGTTATACTAACATTAAGAGGTTATGTAAAAAGATTTTTTTTTCAAGAATTCAAATTCGTCATACAATATTCTGTATATATTTTAGTTAATTACTTTAGTTTAGCAGTTAAGAAGAATTTCGTTTTTTTTAAAGAATATTTCGTGAATCATATTCTGTTTGTAATGTCATCACTCGGGATTGTAAAAATAAATAAAAAGATTTCCAGAACTCATAGCCCAGGGTTCTCAAACAAACATCACATTGATAGTTTTGATAGCATATTTACCCTTTTGGGGGGAATCAACCTACAAAATGCTTACCTATGCATATTAGTCTGAGATAAAAAAAAAAGAAGCAATTATATATATATATATATATATATATATATATATATATATATATATATATATAATCACACTTTCCATCAATTACTGAGTGCATGTTTTGAGCAGCCAGCTACGCGGCCTCATTCTGCCTCTAGTGGACAGTCTGTGCTATTGCATCCTCTTTATTACTACCCCTGCTTGCGCTGTTGATATACCGCCGACATCTGCTTTGTGCTATTGGCTCGGGGCTGCCAGCAAGTTATGAGCACCTTCCTCACATTGACAGCAGACTTGCCTGGCTTTCTTTGCCCTCCTCCGCACGACACTTACAAAACGCTGCTCTGTTTTCTGAGCGGATGGAAATTCTGCTGAAGTTTGAATCTGTTTATATCATATTTTTCTCAAACAAAGTGCTACGATACAGTTGGGGTTAAGGGTCAAAGCATTCTTAGGTACAGTGTATCGTCGGCTAACTGCGTGAGGCAG
The DNA here is from genome assembly GCF_023724105.1 of Carassius gibelio. NCBI lineage: Eukaryota > Metazoa > Chordata > Actinopteri > Cypriniformes > Cyprinidae > Carassius > Carassius gibelio. The sequence continues at coordinate 25,126,767 of NC_068403.1, read as the reverse complement.
TTGCTAGGACAGCACGTACCCTGCGGCTGCTACATTGAGCAAAAGTCTTTTCGTTCAGACATGCACTGAGATGACTCAACAGCTCAATCGTGACAGACTGGAGCGATCGGAAAATGATTCTCCATTAGATAAAAGAAAGATTGGCCCAGCAAAGCTTCCCGGTGGCTATATTCATATCAGCAGTAAATCCCACATTATCATTATGACTGTGCTGCTTGTTCTCACAGAATAAATAGAGACTGATAGGGCTTAAATGTACATAAAGCTAAAACTTCAAGGCAAGTGCTGTCCAAAGGCTTCATGTGGGTAGCCATGGAAACATCTCTCCCCAAGCGCATGTGTTCGGTGGAAATCGCTGTAGGGAATCTGTTGAGTAATTTGGAAAGTACAGAAAGTATGAAAGTAAACTACTCTTTCTTTCTGCTCGCGTTTGATTAGATATTAAGCCTGGGGTTGTTCCCTGTTTATTTTAATTAAAATGTTCTTGTTATTTTATATGTCAGCTTGATAAATTGAAAGTTTAAGAGTGCTTTGTAACCCAGGAATATTGTGCATCAAATATGTAGCAGGTTTAGGGAATTATTTTTTATTTTATTTTTTTAAGGAGCTGTGTTGTACATTTTTACATAAATTTTTTTAAACTCTTAAAATAGCGCCAACACCTTGTCACTGGGATAGTATCCTCAAAAGGACACTTTTGTACCAACAAAGGGTGCAACATTGTATAATAAAAGTAGATATTAATACCTTAAGGGTATGTATTACTACTCTGAATTATTAATATGCACACTTTAAGGGTTAAAAAAGGTACAAAGGTAAAAAAAAAAAAGTCAATTCACCTACTGTATAAGACTTTTGTATGTAAATGAGCTCTGGTATAATTGGATAATTGCTTTGTATGTGCGGGGAAAAAAAGTGACAGAAACTTCTGTCATCATTTACTTATTCAAGTCGTTCCAGACCCGTGTGACTTTCTGTCTTCTGTGAAACAAATGTTGAAAAGTTTTATTGTTGTTTTGCACGTTACAATGAAAGTCATTGGAGTTCGATGTTGTTTAGACACAATCAACCTTCATAACATCAACTTTAGATGAGAAATGTTCCATTTTTGGGTGAACTACCCCATTAAATTTATATGCACAGTGGTAGTGATCAGAGGGGATAAAGTATATTTGTTGATGCATCATGATTCCTTCTCAAACGATTCATGATCGATCCACAGAAACAAAATAAACACACACGGGTGCCTTCAAATGAAGTTTAAAGACAAGGACAAAAGACTTTTTAAAGAAAACAACAACCTAATGTTCTTCATAATGAACTCTGTGTATAAAGAGAACCTGAAGGGAATTTCAAAAAAAGCCTTCTTAAAGTCTGCACAGAATGGAAAATCACTTTTCTTAATCTGTAATTTGAAGTTATTAAGAATGATTCATCCATGCATGTTCCTTTTTTGACCTTTACTGATCAAAATGACATAACTTGATCTTCATTTGATGCTAAAATTCAGATCTGCTAATCAATGAATAGAAACAAGTATCCACTTTCCCCCCCTGATAATCTGCTTCAATCCCAATGTAGAAGAATCTGTTGATACTATTTCTTTCAGATTAAAGCTCCTATTCTTTAACTTGAAAAGGCTTGGGAATCAGATCATTTCAAGAAATGTTGTGTGTGGACTGAGGAGCTGAAGTATTTCTTCATAATCCATTAGTATCATTTGTCTTACAGTTCTTTTATGTTGTCTTTTTCTCCAGCTGCCTGTGGTGGTTTCATCACCAAGCTGAATGGGTCCATCACCAGTCCAGGCTGGCCCAAAGAGTATCCACCCAACAAGAACTGCATCTGGCAGCTGGTGGCGCCCACGCAGTACCGCATCACGCTGCTCTTCGACGTCTTCGAGACGGAGGGGAACGATGTGAGCACTAGGTTTTTGCCTCAGCGTGGGGTGGGTTTGTCTGGTTCATTTCAGCTCGATCTGTGTGAGTCACCAAAGGGCTTTAGGGAATGACTTCTCCAAATTGCCTTCTTGGTTTCTCACTTGTTTTTGTTGATACTGTAGCTTTCGGCAGTTTTGCCCGGTGCAGCTCACGTGACTAATGCACTTATGATCTGTTTGTTAAGATGAAGGGTAGTTTTCAGGCTTCGTGCATGTTTATCACAAAAAACACAGAGTTATCCTGTTAAAGAGTTGCCATCTTCATTATTTTAAATGTCACAAACTTCAATAGAAGCCGGTTGTATTGCATTAAAATAACAGCAACGTCATTACATCAGTGCTAAACAAGAAAAGTGATTTTGAGAAAGAAAATGAGGCTGTTGGCTTAGCCTGGGTTTTTTAAATAGCTGTTAGACCTCTAAATTAGACGACACACTAAGACATGTTTAAAGCAGCTGTATGCTCTCCTGAGCATTTTATAGTTTTTTTCCTTAATGGCGTACTATATAATTGCTGTATAAATTAAAGCTAGGAATGATTTGGGTTCATACAGGTTCTGCATCGGTGACGTTGCCAATTACCACAGAAAGTAATTATGACCACAAAAACGAACCTGTCTGCAGTAATGGATTTATATTGAAAGTCTACAGGGCACGGACCTGCACAAAAATAACTTTTGCACAGTATGTGAAAGGATTACTTCTGTTTACATAGAGCAAACTCCAGCCACAGGAGTTGCGTTGGTATCATTTACCCAGACATTCATCCACTTACAATAGCTGCCCCACCATTAAAAGCATGATTTACTTACTTAAATAGCACGTTTCGGTATAAGAATGCATGCAAGTGCTTCTTTGAAACTACAAGCCACCCCATAGACTTCTATTGTCAAGTGCATTACTGTGAATATGATTTGTGTTTGTTTTGTCGATATTGTCTGTGTTAATGCTGTCAGCAGAGCTTAACTTTTATTGAACCTAGAACATTTCTTCAATGTCCTGGCTCTGCTTTAATAGAGGGAGGTGAGAATGGCTTCAGCTTTGTTGACTGCCAAAAACAATGTGATAAGTGTAATGCTATGCGCTCATGTGTTGCAATCAAAATGAAAAGCTGTGGAAATAATCAGTGGACTATTTCGAGCATTTTGTGCCACTTAAATGAAGGATCCAATCCAGTTTCTCATCAAAACAAACGTGACACTATTTTCCCATCTCTATTTTTTATTTCAAACATTTACATTTATTAGATGTTTTTATCAAAAGTACACTATAAGTACATGTTAGTACACGTACTGTAAAATAAAGTGCAACCAAAATAATAAATGCGAAAGAGAAAACAATACATGGTATTCCACTATTATATTTCCCTTCTTAAAAGAGCTGTGTCATATGCTGTGTTTTGATGCTGCTGACCAGCAGTGGTGGAAAGGTCTGACCCGTGTGTGGCTCTCTGCTGTGCAGGTGTGTAAATATGACTTTGTTGAGGTGAGAAGTGGTCTGTCTGCCGACTCCAGACTGCACGGGAAATTCTGCGGAGCTGAGAAACCGGAGGCCATCACCTCTCAGTACAACAACATGCGCATTGAGTTCAAATCTGACAACACTGTCTCCAAGAAGGGCTTCAAGGCCCAGTTCTTCTCAGGTTAGTTTATGCTGTGAAATAAAAATGTTAAATGTATAATATATTACTGGAAAAAATATCTGATCGTAGCCTTTACTGAAAATGCATTGTTTTATAATGCATATAAAGTGTAATGCTTATAGGATTTATCTCATTAAAGTACAATGATGGGGGGTTTTTTTTCCCTTTTTTTCAAATCATCATGGGGGGAAAAGAATATCTGTGTGTTACTGAGATCTGGTGTTTTGTTCTCACAGATAAAGACGAGTGCTCTAAGGAGAACGGCGGATGTCAGCATGAATGTGTGAACACCTTTGGCAGCTACAGTTGTCAGTGCAGAAGTGGCTTCGTCTTGCACGAAAACAAACATGACTGCAAGGAAGGTGAGAAACACACACACTATAGACAGTGTACCTTTAAAGTAACAGGACATGTAAACTTGCTTAAAATCATGCCATATTGTTATGTAAAATGGTAGGAATATGATAAAATACGCAAGTGTTCAGTAAGTGAAGAAAAATGTTATTATTAACTGGATAACTCATCCCAAAAATTTTAATTGTCATCATTTACTCACCCTCATATTGTTCCAAACCTGTGACATTTCTCTTGTGTGAGACACAAAAGGAGAGATTATGAAGAATGTTCATTCTGCTCTTTTCCATACAATGATACTTCATTTCGTTCACAGCTATCAAGATTCAAAAAGGACATATAAGCATTATAAATGTACCAGAAATATGATGGAATGACAATATAAGCTTCTTCTAAAGCAATATGATAGGAGGAACAAACTGAAAAGTAATAGTTTATGCCTTTAAAAATCTTTCCTTGATGTAGCTCTCAAATCTCGTTCTTAATTCCACACATTCAAACCGCAGCACGTTTGATAATGATGCACACAAAATCCAGTGGAATTTGGAGAGTTCAGCACTTTGAGCAACATGAGGAGAGTGAATAGTGACAGAATTGTCATTTTTGCATGAAAAATCTCTTTACTTTTTATAGCTTGACAGATATCCACTACGTTTCGAGTCAGAGTTGAAACTCTGTTTTATTAAGAAAGAAAAAACACAATCCTAGATTAATTAGCCCATGTAAGCAGAAATTCCCTGTAAATAGCTTTAGGGTAGGTTTTGGAAAGTGTTTTCTCAAATATATCAGAATTACTTGCTGTATGCCTGGAAGGTCACGGCACGAACAGCAGTCTGGTTGTTTTATTTTCCCTATTAGCGCACAACTGCTCAGAAACCTTCACCATCGATTTCAGCTCACTGACACTAACTAGAGTCTGGATATTTTTAGAGAACGCCTTCCTCTTGCTGGCAGAAATAGAAAGAGAGTGGCAGTGCTTGGGAGAAACGGGAAAAAAAAAGTTGTTTGAGGAGGTTGGGAAATGCATGGATCTGTGTGCCAAAAACGACAGCGATTCTCGTTGTCTGGAGTTTGAACGTTGCTCATCTGATGAGTGTGAGCATGAGGCTTTTTGAGTGCTGGACGTCACGTGTTATTGGTGTCTCTTTCAGCCGGCTGTGATCACGTTGTGAACAGCGTGAGCGGGACTATCACCAGCCCCAACTGGCCAGATAAATACCCCAGTAAGAAGACGTGCACCTGGGCCCTCTCCACCACCCAGGGACATCGGATCAAACTAGTATGTAATAGTACATCCCCTCTCCAACCATATTTACCATCGTTGGGTAATGTACCGTCCAAACGGTCATTAGTTCAAAACAAAGCCCTGCAGAATGAGCTTGACCCCTGCTTGAAGCCTTGCATCACCCTGTAAGGGTTTATTTTGCTATAAAGACCAGCTGATTGTACATTATTCACTAATTACATGGCTGTAAATAAATGAAATTATGTCATTTTAAATTATTTATTTTAAGAAAAAAATAGTCTGTGAATTGGTGATGGCCATCCTTTTTTTAAAGTCCACTTGCACTCGGTCTCATGTTTTTAAATCCCAAAAAATATTCTTTGTGAATGGCCACTTAGAACACAGCTGTCTACATAGACAATGGAACTCAAAATAATCTTGTTTCCGTGTTCACTATAATAGTGTACGGAGTGTCTGCCGTTCAAACGCTGACATGAGCCGTATTTTTCAGGCTTTCAATGAAATCGACATGGAGCCTCATCTGGAATGTGCTTATGACCACATTGAGATTTATGACGGTCGGGATGGGAAGGCCTCTAGCCTCGGACGATACTGTGGCACAAAGAAGCCTCAACCGATCATATCCTCCGGCAACAAGATGTTCATCCGCTTCTTCTCTGATAACTCAGTACAGAAGAAAGGCTTCGAGGCTTCCCATACTGCAGGTGAGCACATCCATCTGTTAAATAAAGTACCACTAAATACTGCAATTACATGTAGTCTCTTATAATAAAACAATAACCTTGCAGCATTCTGTTGTGTGTCATCAACAACAGGCCAATGTAAAATCACTGAAGCACATGGTTCAAATGGCTTATTGCTTTTTTTTTAAATGACACCCACGTTCAATAAATAAAGACTTTTTCTAAAATGTATAATTAAACCATTTCTGGTTACTAGGGACTATTGACTTGCAGTGATATTCTGAGATGCTGAATGCACTGGTGAATTTATTTCTCACGTTCGTTTTCTTTCTCTTCTCCAGAGTGCGGAGGCCGTCTGAAAGCCGAGGTGAAAACTAAAGACCTCTACTCTCATGCCCAGTTTGGTGACAATAACTACCCCGGGGCGTCCGACTGTCAGTGGGTGATCACAGCAGAGAAGGGCTACGGCGTGGAGCTCATCTTCCAGACCTTCGAGATTGAGGAGGAGGCCGACTGTGGCTATGATTACATGGAGCTGTTTGATGGGGCGGACACCAAATCACCCAGACTGGGCCGCTACTGTGGATCAGGGGTAAAGCACAGATTTAGTTTGCTACATAAAATCACAGACATCAAAATGCTTCGGCGTTTCATGTCAGAACCAGTAGAAACAACTTATTTCAAGGGGTATTTCAACGAAAATGAACCCTCATGTCATGTTCAAACCCATAAAACGCAAGTCTATGAAATTCAGATCATGATACCGTGAGAGATTTCTGCCTCTTCATTGAAAGTCACTTCTTCCTAAATTTTGACGCTCCACAAGTCCTCTGAAGACATGATTGCTTTATTATTTAACAGATTTAATTTAGGTTTTTATCAAATATAAACTTTCATCACACTCATAGATACAGCAAATATGGTAAACAAGCTCAAAGGGAAGCTCCAACCTTGGTGCTTTATAAGTTTGAGCTTATATTTAATGCACTATGTGTGTTTGTTGATCAGTTTTTTTATATAAATAAAAGTTTAGATTAAATCTGCTCACGATATGAACTCCTTGATTCATATGGATTTATTGTACAATGTCTTTATGAACTAGTTGAAGCACTGACGTTTTTTTGTGGAATGGACTTCAAACGGAGAGACATAAATCTTTACAGTTTTATTAAAATTTCTTCATTGGCGTTTTGAAGATGAATGAAAGAATGACATGAGGAAGAGTAATTGATGCAGAGCTTTTTTTATTTGGGGTGGGGGGGGGGTGATGAACTATACCTTTAACTGGCTGTTGAAGCGCACAAAATCAAAACTTGAATGCAAAAAAGTTTGATCTAAGAAATTCAAAGCAACCAATCACTCAGCACCAGCACTATTCTTTGTGAATTAGTGCAGCTAATCATGCAGAACCACATTTATTTGCCCTTTCTCACTCAAATTACTTTGTTAGGCTTGATTGGTTTCTACGAGCCATCAGAAATTGTGTTCACTGGCCCTTACAGTCCCGTTTAACTGTCCATGACCCTATTACAACAGACATGTGGACCATTTTTGGGACACAATCCACCTCTTGAGAACTACTGCTTTACAGGATAAATGATGATCTTTGAAAGAGGCTGTCAGGGATGTTCCTAATTTCTAGTTCTGGAGAGAAACAAAATCTCTGAAACATACAAATCATACAAAATTCTCTGAAACAATAAGAACTCAGTGTGTGTGTGTGTATGAATGAGATCAGCTCTGTAGGTAACATTTACTTCAGTTCAAAGAGAAGGACTGAGGCTGAGTTTAGACAAGGTATATCGCATGAAATTCTGATACTGAAAAGGGTGTAACCTGCTTATCGCCTGAGAGGTTTTCTTAGATTGAACCAAGAGGATGTTTGACAGTGTGCATTTGTCTCAATCGAGTTTTGGTAGCTTGCCATTTAGAGCATGCTTTTAATCCAAAGCAACTGACAATTTACTAACAGCAGGGAATCTGTCCCTCGAGCAACATGAGCTTAAGTGTGCTGCCACATTAGGCTTTCACAGCCTAAAATAACCCATTTAAACTTGGTCAGAAAAGAGCCACTGCACAATGGAAACTACTCTGAAACCATATCAAATGCTTTGAGATTTAGGTTCTTATGTGAAGCACTTTTCACTATCTACATAGGCAGATACCTTTTAAAGCCAATGTATACCTAAATTTCAACGCAGTGTGCACAATTCAAATTTGATCATCAACTGTACACACTTATTTTTTTTCTGTGATAATAAGTTTGTTCAAAAAGGTGGTGACACTTAACCAACCCATTGTTTCAAAATCAAAGAAGAAAAACTAAACTTTTAGAGGAAGAGTAAAAAGACACTTTTATTGGTCAGAAATTTAGGAGAGGAATAAGCACCTGTTATTGCGCATGCTATCAAATTGTGTACATAACTGTGTTCCACTGTACCTTTTCTTTGGAACAGCTTTCACCTTGTGTTGAAGATTTTGGTAGCACTTTAGAACTTAGGTGAAAGACAATAGTTAGGTCTTGAATACACTACACAGCTTTTAAAATCGGAGCAGATTTTAAAACGGTAGCACTTCAGAAAGTTTACCCTACAGGGTGAGAGCTTTGTAGAGAAGAAGGGTGTAGGGGACTAAAAACCTGCTCTTTGGAACCCACTTCTGCGTCGTATTGCCAAGCCCATTAATGAGGTGCTATCATTGCACAATTAACCTGCGTAAAGAATCATGGGAGTTCTGACTCGTGGTCTTTCTGACTCCTTTTAACTCAATACTGGCTCACTCTAGACCTGATGTGTCCAATCCTACTCATCAAGGGCCACCATCCTGTAGATGTTAGTTCCACCCAATTCCAGTACCCTTGACTAGAACTTTCTAGTGAGTTTGAAGACCTTGATTATCAGGTCCCAGTGTGTTAAATCAGGGTTTGAGCTAAACTTTGCAGGACAGTGGCATTCCAGGAACAGGTTTGGACTCCCCAAGTAGTTCCCAAACAGTGGTTCCCAATCCTTCTTGCAGAAAACCCCTACATTTTACACACACCTGATTTAACGTATCCGCTCATTTGTGAAGACTCCAGGACCTCAAATGTTTTTTTTCAGATAAGACATACATAAAAAATGTTCAGCGTTGGGGTTCTCCAGGACTAGGATTGGGAACCACTGCACTAAAATGTCAATCTGTAGGATTGATGAGGTTGTGTTGGTGTGATGAAAGGGAATTTGTTCTATCTAGCCTACTCAAGTCTTCCTCCATCTTTGTGTTTCCAGCCTCCAGAAGAGATCTACTCCGCTGGTGACTCCATTGTCATCAAATTCCGCTCAGATGACACCATCAATAAGAAGGGCTTCCATGTGCGTTACACCAGCACCAAGTTTCAGGACACACTCCACTCTCGTAAGAAGTGACCCTTAGTGGCCGGGAGGGGCCGTGCAGGGCCTAGGGGGAAGCGAAAGGGCCCCAGGGGGAGGGCCTCGCCCATCGCTCGGAGCCCCCCGGCCGCCAAGAACACCCAGACTCGACGGACCAGCCGCAAGAACGCCAACCGCACCTCAGTAGTTCACAGGGGTTCTGGCATCCCCTAATGACTGTGAGGAGTAAAGCCATTCCACAGTAGACCTTGTTTTTACCTTTTTTTATTATTATTACATTTGGGGCAAGATGTGGATAGGGGAATGTATTCAGTTGCTGGATACCAATATAGGGGCAAAATCAAAAAAGGGGAGGGTGGGAAGGGTGGGCGTAGCTGATCGGATACTGGAATCCCCCCGTTTGTCACCTTTCATGAGCCGAGAGTGCGTTGAAAAACACATACACTGAGGAACTCCTGCAGGAGAACCGAGCAAACTCACCAAACCAGTCATCTGTGCAACAGTGGGATAGAGGAAGTGAGAAATGAGCGCAGCATGGGCATTCACGACGGTGTTCCTCGCATGTTTTCCAACCTTGCAACTTGAAATTTACCGCTGCTCTGTGGGGAAACAACCGTCTCTTCTTGACATTATTGGCATTGCTTGTTCATAAAGCGCATCGTAGGCCATTGTGGGCCTGTTTCTTTGTCGTTACTTGAGCAAATGACAATGTATGTCAAAAAGATGCATGTGATACAGCTAGAAGGAAATGTGGATGTAATGGCACCAGCGTTTGTAATAACTCGTTTTTTTTTTCCCTGGCCAGTAGTCCAGAAGGTACCCTGTCCGAAATTATCACTCTCCAGGAGGTTTTCCAGAATCAGTTATCACATTAAAAGACTAATAAACAACACGTGGCCCATGTCTGATGGCTGTTAATTGCTTTTGCATAAAAAAACAGGATGGTATGGTGGAAAATGCTTAGCTTTTGTTAGATTATTCACACACTTTTTTCAAAGTCTTGATAATGTGGTGCGGTCCCCGTACTGCTCTCTCTGAGCTTCACCGATCATGAACAAATTAGGCACAATCACATGACAATTGGTGGGCCCTTTCGTGTCCTGACATCCTACAGCTGTATTCTTTTTTTTCTTTTTCAAGCTCTTTCCTTGCAGTCCATGACTGAAAGTTGTTCGCAAAACTAACATCACTAGCATAAGGACCTCAGTCAGGGTAATCAATGTTACAATTTTTTTTTTATTATTAGACATGACCTTAAGGGGGTAGTTCAGCCAAAGATTCTGTCATCATTTACTTCAAATTTGAGTAAATGACTTACTTTCTTGTGTGAAACACAAAAGAAGCCATTTGCAAGAATGTTTTTGTCCATACAGTGACTCCAAATCAATATGATGGACCCTATTGAAATTTGTTATATGGACGAAGGTTAGGGTTTGGGTTAGGGTTAGGGTTCTGTGTGTGTTCTGCAGAAGAAAGAGCGTAACAATGTCATTTGGTGTTGAGTAAATGATGGCCAGATCTTCAGTTTTGGGTGAATTATCTCTTCAAGACATAAAACCTTTTGAGTTAATTATTTGCTTGTCTCGTTTTCAATACAATTTTGAGTTAATACCTGAAAGGACTGTACTTTTTACCAGTCCTCAGATGTCCTATTGCTGGGTAGATGTTACTTTTACACCGCTGACTATGGGAAAACTGTAAAATGTTCATTTGTACCAATAATGTACCTCAGCATGTGGGAGAGCGGTGGGACGGTGCTATATCAAATGAGTCCTGCGCCCCAGTTCTTTCAGTCGCTCTTTCTCCATTGATTTTCAGTGTCAGTTGGGAAAAGAGCGTGTTTGATGTCAAATCTGTGTGGAGCATGATCTCCGGGGTTGATCATTTGATCTGAAGTGTTAGCGCCCTCCATTTCCAGGATCATCCCTGTGAAGTGTGCTGCTCCCTACCTCTCTCACTTTCCCTCTCGTGCAGAACTCCTTCAAAGGCTGTTGACTTGGTCTCCTCTGTCTCAACTGTTCTTTTCATCATATGATATAATTTCACACCTGTTTGCCTTTGTGGATTTACCTAAAGCTCTTTTAAATCTCAGGTTCAGGATATCTGATTGTTGTTACCCACTGATTCATTCCAAGCCGCTAGATTTTAATCGTTGCAGGTTACTGTTTGACTTGGATGTGTGAGATCCAGGAAGGAAAGTGATGAGGATTATGGGATTTAAAGAATACATTTTGGGGTTTTAAAAGGTTTTAGACAATGGCTTCCATCTGAACCTTGAATGAGTTCACCTCAAGCCACGAGTGCTGTGACCAAACAAGTTGCTCGATATACGATCTTGCAAGCTAGCATTACCCTCATGCTCAAGATCGACTAACTTCTATTATAGTTCTTCAAAAAGGATTTTATTTTTGTGTTTAAGATACTGAGTTTAGCATCTCTGTATTTGAATATGCTTCCTAGCACAGCTTTTTAGAGTAGTGGAGCACTTGTACATTTTGCTAATCGAAGCACATCCTCCTAAGCATTATTAATGTTTTTAATGCCAGTGTTATTTCTTGTTAGAAATAGTGTTTTGTGGGTGAACGCGGGCTTCAAATGATCTGTTTTAGCACGTTACCTCAGCATTTATTCACCCTGGCTGGCCTTCCCACACAAGACTTGGTACATGTTTATGCATTTTATCATATGTATGTATGTAAATATGTATTAATGTATTCAAAAGTACACTAAACCATAGACAACTTGGAGAACTAAGGCTATGTATAATTGCAGACAAAAGATGCAATTTATTTATATTGTATAGCTAATTTTCACCTATGTATTGCACATAGTGTTAACAAGTGCATCTATTTCATAAAATGTAATTTCCATTTTGAAATGCTTCATGTCACATTTTGTCTTGTAGACTCAGGAACTATTGACTGACCATTTAATTAATTGAATAAAAGCCCAAATATACCAATTAAGTTACAGCAGTTAAAACTATGATCGAGCACATTCAAGGCAAAGTGCTCTGTCATGTAATTTGGATTCTTTCTGTGATTTCTTTTTTCTGATATAACCTACATGTATTAAAGGCGTTACATTAGTCGCTGATGGTTTCAAGGTCTTTAGCTCACATTGATGATGGACTTTTGCTCTCCTGCTCGTATTGATGACTGTGGATTTCTAAATAAACCACATATCAGTATTGAATTTGCTACAGTATATAACAGATCATCAATTATGAATGGTCACCACAGTGCATTATTCATGCCTTTCTACCATTTCCAACATTAAAAATTAAGCTGAATTGATGGGAAGAGCTAAATAAAGTCAAGCAAGTGCTTTGAAAATTTTGATGTTGGTGAGAAAACGCTTACCAATGAAAATGTGCACATTAAGTATAGTTAAAATATATTTAAATTTTATAACTAAATTTTATAACTGAGGTATGCAATCTCTGTCAATAAGCCATTTTGGGTTGAATCTTGCCTTAACTGTCATGAAATGCCAGGGACATATTTGACCCCAAAACTAAAATAAAAAATTAAAATGTTTTGCATAAAGAAAATATCCACTGTCAGTAGATTATGACTATATATATATATATATATATATATATATATATATATATATACACTAGTCAACATTTAAAGTGGATCAAAGAAAAGAACGCACTCACTTTAAGGAGCAAAAATGAAAATTAATAATTAATTGAAATGTAAATGAATTAACTGGATTTTTTTTTTCTTCTGTGAACATTTCACCCACTGATGCCAGCATGTATTGTGTGCACCTGTTAATGTGTGAATTTATCAGAAGAAGGAAAGCAGCTAGAGCTGTGAAGGCGAGCTGAAATCCTGCGTGCGGAGGGCACTGGAGTGCAGCGGAGAGCTTTTTGGAGGACAGCGAGAGTCTGTGGATTGCTGCTGAAGTGCTGTATTATTTCCAGACTGCTGGTTGAGGGTCAAAATGAAGGTCGCCTGTGATCATTGTAACTTTGTGTGTGTATATGTTTTGAAACAGAGATAAATGGCAACAATCAAAAAAGATGAAGACAGACAGAGTTAAGTGGATCCGTTTGGTGTGCAGGAAAACAAATACAAAGAGTGGGTTTCACTGGGAATTTAACAAACCACATCAGAAACACAACATCACTCTGTAGAACTCAATATTTGTTTCACCAGAATCTTACAAAAGCCAGCATGAAATTCACCACGATTTTACACTTTTATCTTATAAAATCCAGACAGTACCCTTAACATTTCACAGACAAAGAACAACTCTTTTTCACATGTTTTTATATACAACTAAGTGCATTAGCAGTATGATCTGTACTTTAAACCTCTTCAGTGGTTTTGGACAAAACCAAACATTACAGTAGCCTCTTCCATGAAGGTAGGGAAATGTTGGCTTTTGTGTTTTTTAAAGTCAACATGAAATCAGAAATAGCTCCTATTTTCCTAGCGTGTGCTGTTATTGAGCATGTAATTACAAAGAATACTCATAAAGAACATTAAACATTAAAGAACATTACATTTGGGGAATTTCCAGCAGCTTTGTATGTTTTTGCTCAAACATACTTTTTCATATGATCTGCTAAGTCCCTCTGATGAAGAGGTTGGGGCTAACTTTCATATTCTTTTTCCATAACTTTAAACATTTTATTCATTTTTTTTTTCCTACCAAGATTTTTTCCTATCGTCAAAAAAATAAAATAATTATAATAATTATACATATATATTAGTATTAATAATATAGTATGTATACACTATTATATTATTTATTAACATTTTCAATTCAATTTTATTTTAATTTAAAACAATCCGTTTAATATATTTTGTTTAATATCTTATTAATTTTAAGTGTTTGTCTTTTTTTTCTTTTGTAGTTTTAATTTAAATTTATTTCAGTTTTTGTTCTAGTAATTTTAGTACTTCCACTTGTTTTCAGTTACTTGACAAGGTAACTGAAAGTTATTTAATATATAGTATATAATATATTTATTTCAGTTTTATTTTAGAAACAGTGTAATAGTTACTGTTTCTTTTCTCTTCCTTTTCATCTGATGTAACCAAGGCTGTGCAGACTTTTGGTTAATGTTGAACAATAGCCAGTTTGCTAAGTATTGAGCAACCGTTGAAGACATGGTGAATGGTGGAGGATGGTGAACATGACTTTTTACTAATCAATTCCAGATTTAAAAATGACAGTCTTGTAGGGAATTTGTGTGATTTTGTTAGGGATAGACCATCATTACTTTTTCTAAAAAATTCTACAAATCATGTATCAATTTACACATGGTAAAAAGTTTTGGATTTTGGGTTACTTACATCAAACATCCTGTTTCACTCAAAAATGTCACTTTGCAAAAGTAAAATAGATTGTGAATGCCATTTCATGTTGACTTAGTAGGACTTCTAGATTCAGAAATCAAATAGTTAACTATTTTTTTTATTCTAATAGTTAACCAGCTCTGTCACACGATCCTTCAAACGTAGCTTCATCTTACAGGTTCGTTCTCCTCCAGTGTTGTACCGCCGTCATGAACGATATGAATTCACAGAATTCATGTCCTCCTCTTCTGAGACGTCAGGGCCTCATCACGCTTGAATCGAAAGTAGACACGTCGAGTCACTCCAGTCCAGGTGTTGAAAAAAAATACAAAACACTGAGGAATAGTCAACACTTTTAGTCATACATTAACATTAAACACAAGTCCCTGACAGAGCGATCCTGGATAGTTAATTACCTAAATATTTGCGACATCATTTCCCACATCTGCTACCTTCATGCAGACTGTAAAGTATTCATATATTTAGGGTTTCTTATTTTCTAACAGTGTGCCATTTACAGTGGTGGCCAAAATTATTAGAACACTACTATTTTCTGCAACTAAAATGGTTTTAAAGGTGTCATATGATGCAATTAAAATAGTTATTTTCTCTTTGAAATGTAACAAGCTCTTGGTGCTTAAAGAAGATCTGTAAAGTTGCAAAGACTAAAGTCTCAAATCCAAAGAGATATTCTTTATCAAAGTTAAGACTCTGCCATGCCCTCCTAAAACACCTCATTCAGACACACCCCCACATGTTTATGTCACTATGTGGAAATATTTGCCTAATATGTTCATGCAAAGAAAGGAGGAGTGGTTTCAGTTAGTGTTGAAGCAGTCATGTCAGGGAGATGCTGATGTTTCTAGGAGAAAGCAAAGGCACTTTATTTGGCCTTACGAAAGTAGATGCATTTAGGAATCTTAAAGATTACTTACAACAGAACAGCAAAACATTTTATGGACAAAGGTTTTGTGAACCTACTGTAGGAGAGGAGGTCATTCTGACTTTGCTATGACAATCTACTGCTTCTGAATCAGCTGCTGTAAGAATGTTTTGTTATAAGTTTAAGTATTTGCTATTGACTGTTCAAATGCAGAGTTTTTACGTGTCGCATGTGTGTGTGTGAGAGAGAGAAGGAGAGAGAGACATCACAGGGGAGTCAGTTGTCTTAACCGTCTGTTGCTTGTGTACTGCAAACACATACAAGCTTCATCACTGTGTCTGTCACACGACTCTGATCCCCTTTTGGGCTTGAAGTGATTGTAAAACTAAGGATATTATTAACTGTCTTTACATTTATTTTGAAAGAAGAAGCTTGCGATTATGGAAAGGGGCGTTACATTTCCGACGAGTGCTTGCAGTGTTCGGCCAATCACAATGCACTGGGTCAGCTGGCCAATCAGAGCAAGACTGCACTTGTCAGAAGGAGGGACTTTGTAGAAAACAACGTGTTTGAGAGAGACGGGGCAAAGAGGACCTACAATAATGTACAGTATTTGAAAATTAATGTGTTTTTGAACATTAAAGCAAGTCAACATATTCTATTACACCAAATACAAACAATAATGATCCTTAAAAAGCATCATATGACCCTTTAAATCAGTTATTTCTATCTTTTGCTGTAGTGTGTCAGTAAAAAATATTTTCTGTCTGAAATGTACTGTAAACTGATATTTCCTACTGACACACTACAGAAAAAGAAAGAAATAACTTAAAACCTAGTGAAAATACTAGTGTTTTAATATTTTGGGCCACCACTGTATGTTAAATAATGCATTTTCCCAAACTTGCTTGCCAAAGAGTTCACACATGTCGTCTAAAATAATCACACAGTCACTCTCCTGAAATCCACCAGGTTCTTCGATTCAGATCAGTGCGTCCGGAGCGAACTGTGACCCGGTCCACCACAGCACGCCTCCACAGACCCCCACGATCAGGACCAGCAGAGCGGCTTTGAGCACGGCTCTGGGAGGACGGCTGAAGTCGCCGGGTCCCATCGTGGCCAGCAGCGCGGTCGTGACGGTGAGCGTGAAGCCGATGGAAATGGCCGTGTTGATGGCCACAATCTGACCGAATTTGGCGAAAGGCACGATGACACAAAAAAAGAGTGGAACGGTTGAAATCACTGTCGTCACGGCACTGGAAACTATAGCCACGCCCACGTGATCGGCTGCTTCAAGGGTCCGTGTCTGGCATTTGATGGAGGACTCCTGCAAGCCGAAGCAGAGGGAATGACTTGTGAAAACTCATGTTAACATTCACCTCGCATGAAAAACGAAACTTTCTGTTCCGCTACTCTCACTTCGGGGGTTTGTTTTTTGTCTGGTAGATCTACTAAATGAAGAAGTGTGAATCGCCCGTGATGTTTACAGTTCATCTGTAGCGAGTTTTGGCAAATCATCAGTATGCCTACATTTTTCCTCCTCACTGGATCTGTGCTCAGAAGCAGCAGGTTTTCTTCAATACGCTGTCAGAGAGAATTACTCCCAGACAGCAAGCAGTTTCGGCCCAGATCCGGCCCGTATCATGTGGGCCAGATGTGGGCCGGATCTGGGCCGAAACTTCTTGCTGTGTGGGCTGCTCATGTTTACACAGTTTCATACTTACAGAAGATAAACGTAAATAAATAGAAAATCTATGGATGATAATGATTAAAAATAAACAAACATAATATATAATACGTAATTTAAAAATAAACTTAAGTTTGGATTTGGTCTATTTTAGATGCATCTAAACTAAGACTATATAAAAATCAAATATATAATATATCTGACAGGAATAATCTAATAAAAATGTATAATGTATTAAATAATATATTGACATTTGATAAAAAAACAAAACAAATATCATTAATGCATCAAGAACACTATTATAATCCATTGTTAAACACACCTTAAGTTAGTATCTAGCTGTGATATTACCGCCCTCATCATGTTTCCTTCAACAGTTTTAATCAAAATCTTTTAATTACTGGCACGAGTTGCATTTCTTGCCTTGTCTTCATTATCATTAACAAAAATAATCAAATGAAATCCCTTCATTAACATCACACACACGTGAGCAACACTTAGAGCTATAGATCTAATGATTACAAATTATGAATTAATAATGTGTTATGATATACTGCATCAAGAATACCATTATAATCCATTATTAAACACACTTTAAGTTACACGTGTCCTTCAACAGTTTTAATTAAAATAATTTAATTATAGCCATGAAAAGCATTGTATTATATATGTATTATAATATATCAACCATTATAATCCATTATTTATACAGGGCTTCTCTGCCATATAAAAAAGATACCTGATGCATACAAGTGAGAGCATGTATTTTATTTAGGAGATGCTGTTTTATCCAGGGCAGGCCGGTTTAAATGAGTTCCCTGTAACGTCCCAGCGCTCAGTGTCTCGCTCTAGGGCACAAAGCTGGAAGAAAACCCCAGCGTCCGACAGATTAAATGATGTCCCTACCTGGGATCCAACAAAACTCTGGTGTCACAAGCCCAAAACACAACCAATGAAGTGGGATGTGAACACATCCTGAAAACAGTCAGGAACTATCGTTTCATTTCAACGCTACGAGAGATGGATAAATGTAAATCGTACCGAACTCTGATTAGCCAGTCCTGAGGTGTCAGCGTCCCCAGCCAGTAAATATCCTTCCACTAGATGAAGACAATAGTCCACCGAAGAGCCCACCAGTATGGAGAGAGAGATGGCTTCGACTGCACCCATCTCCCATCCCAGCCAATACATCACCGCCACCACCAGACACACCATACCTGCCAAGAGTCATGCTTTTTACCATTATTATTATTATTCCTTACCCTACTTGAATTCAAGCATCATTTCACATTTTTGAAATCTATTTCCTTCTTTAGTTGGGCACGTAGGAGTGGGATGATGTTCACAGTCTCTTCTCATTTCTCATCATTTGTGTATTCGTTCAGTCTAAGTAATCACTTGTGGTGATAATATTCCCGGTTGAAAGCGAGTTAAATCACGCTCATGTCTGGCATATTGTATTAACATATAAATGAGATGGGAACAGAGGCGCACATTTCAAACACAATGATTTTTACCATCAGTACATATTACACGAGTCAATTAAATTCAACAGAAAGGCTGAAGCAGGCATTTGATGCTACCGGAGACGCTGCATTTAAGTATCTTACAGGAAAATTAGTTGGCCTTAATAAATGGTGGTAAAATATTTCAAGGGTTACAGAGTCAATAACACATTAGCATGTCCAGGTCACATTCCATGCAAAAATAAAATTACATAATTACCCAAAGAAATATTAAACCCATTATAAAGACCTTTTTGATTTTATTGCTGTAATATATCCAAATGTTGTCCATTGTGTGTGTGTCTATATATATATATATATATATATATATATATATATATATATATATAGAATGTGCGTTTTAATATTTTCAGTTTTCATATTAAAGTCATTTTGTTAAATGCTTTTGTCATTTTATTCGTTTTTATTTTTTAGATTTCTATTTAGCTTTAATTTATTTATGTTTTGCTTTTAGTAATTTGAGTACTTATTTTTAAGATTTGTATTGTTTTGGAAAGGTTGTAATATATATATATATATATATATATATATATATATATATATATATATATATATATATATATATATATATATATATATATATATATAATTTATTTTTTCAGCTTTATTTAAAAAATTGTTTTTAATAGTTTTAGTTAACATAAACAACACCAACATAGAGGCAGTATTTTACTATATTTAAAACATAATTTATTTCAGTACAAACTAAAACTATTAAAAATATATTTTTTAAATAAAGCTGAAAAAAAAAAAAAATATATATATATATATATATATATATATATATATATATATATAGAACAGTATATATATATATATATAATAAATTTAAAATAAAATAATTTTTTTGGAACCACAATAATGTTCATTTTGGGATAAAATCAATTATTTTAAAATTAAAATAATATTACTATGCAAAAAAATTAAATTGACTGTAAAATAAAATAAGCCTAAATTTGTTCATAGTAAAAGGATTTTTTTAGGATGGAAATAATAGCGGAGATTCACTCAAAAAGAACTGACAAAAATAAACAACAAAAGTTGTAACACATATAGTTAATATTTTGTTCAGGCATGACTTACCCAGAATGCTCATCAGGATTGGCAGCAGCAGCAGCAGATGAGCAGTAAACACAGCTACTGATGCGATGCAAATGGCAAGTGACAGCAGCAGACTGTAGAGGGCGCTCTCCACACCTGCAGACACAGGGCAGCGCAGAAAGAGCAGTTCAGAGAGGTTAATGCGATACAAATAGAGAATCTGACTGCAGATTCATTATTGTCAGTTGTTGAGAGAGAAGTTAATGAGCACTCGTGTTAATGACGTCTGCGCCTCAGACTAATCGCTCTTAAATTGCTCATTTATTCAAGCAGGGCCATATTTATCAAAGCTCCTTTCTGTCTTTGCCACGTTCTATTTTTGCTCTCTTGCCTATAATTTCCATGAAGATCTGCTTCCAGTGTTGGCAGGTCTGGAAGCCTCGTCTCAGAGCCGAGGATGCTGGGAGTGATGCGAGCTGCTTCTGCAGGAAACTCTCCCATTGGAGGAAATCAGAGTGAGTCTGAAACGAAGACTTCCCCTTGTAGGTGGTCTGAAACACAGAGACAGTGAAGGACCCTTATATAAAAATAAGGATGTCAAGTAATTAAACATTAATTTAAACATTAAACATTGCATGATTAGGTAATTTGGCTGAGGAATCCACCCCCCAAAAAATAACATTCAAATTATTTTCCCTTTTAGATGAGAAAAGCATTAAATACTGAATAGACATAAAAAAATGCTTTCAATGTACACACATATTAAGGCTATAATGCTACATAAGGGCATAACAAATCAGTTTGAATCTGTGTTTGAACCAAGAAGACCTTCTCTAAATAAATATGTCATCTATGATTTAATATTTGTTTAGTAAAGCTACAAACCAAAACATGGCCTTAAATCTGCATGTGTATATACTGTTTACACATATTTACTATTGTTTAGTCTCTACCTGAAACAATATGATTGTTGTATTCTGCTAGTTGAGACATTTTTAACTATATATAAATATAGCCATATATAGCCATATATTTTCAACTCTTTTTTTCATTTTTTTTTCTTCTTAAGCCAGAAATTAATAAAGCCATTGGTTTTTCCACGTCAAAATTTACACTTTGTGCTGCTCATAGATGCACAACAGTCTCGCGTGGTTTTGTTAAGAACTACTGAGCAAAAGAGAAAAATCTATATTTGTGTCTAAAACCCAATATTAACATCTTGTTTACTGCACTGTTGTATAAAATCAATATTACATTTGAAATCGTGCAGATATTCTGAGAAAAACAGCACTCTTGCTTGTGTGATATTACTAAACACAAAGTCAAAAACTAATTTTTGCCATCATATTTTTTATTTTAGCGGCAAGTACATGCAGTCAGTCGTCCTGCATCATGTTCACCATCAACTGCATGCAATGTAAGATAATGTACAGATCTGGGCCGGTGCGGGTGCTTTAAATGCAATAATCGTTTTAACATGTTTTTGTTTTTTACATGCAAATGAATCTATTAAATTGACAGCCCTAATAAAAATGCATAACAACCTTGTGTAAGAGGTTAAGTAATGAAGCTATTTTTGGTGCTGTCACACTCACACAAAGGGTGAAAACAGCACCATTAAAGCATTTCCTATGACACAACGACACATTTGTGCCAACTACTGAAATGCAGCAATGAACTCACTGATTCAAAAGCCATAGAGATCCAGTGCACTCTACCGCTCTGCATGCCCACTGCACCATGGGATAGCTGGCCAGGCAAGAGATTGGGCTCCGGAAGAGAGTGACACTCAGGATGGAGTAACGGCAGGATGGATGTGAGGCTGTTACCTGCAGAAGAGAAACACAACGTGACCAACTGAGAGCCAATGCTTTATACAAGACAGATCACATTAAGAAAAGTGTTTAATGTTGTAATGTTGTAAAGTTAGTGTCACTATCCAGCTCTATTCAGTTCATATTTTCTTCTCATCTGATGGTGTCAATGCACTTAAATCAATAATATCATCTAATAACAGTTGTATTTAAAAGGGTTCCTCCTGACCTGACGGCAAACACTGAGCTCCACCAGGCTTCACCAGCTTGGTGTTGGCGCTGATGGCTTTGCACAGCTTGCACAAGTTCCCGATCTCATTAAAAACATCAAAGTCTGGATCATAGATCACACTCCCCTTTGAGGGAGAGGAAGGTCAATAATCATGAAATTAATCATTCATAAAACAGCTTCAAAGAAAACAATCAATATACAGAGTAACAGACCGAGACCACATCAACAATCCTGAGGTTTTTTTTTAAACTGAGATGATGGAAGTAAAAGTATTACCCTTTAAAGTCCGACATATGAAAGATTCGATTCTTGAGCATTAAATTTGATATTCTTATAGTAAGATATAAGAGAATATGGACATCATACTTAAGAGCACAAAACACCTCAGATTTATTAAGTCTCAAACTTAGATAAAATATGCAGTTTGGTGTATGTATTGTAAAAAAGTAAATGTATTGTAAATCAGTGAGATCTTTATAACTGTTCAACAGACTAATTAGATCAAATGCATATAAAGATCAGTCATCATTATGTATATCACAATAATATGTGTACGTTGATATAATATTTAAATTATTAAATATTTCTATGATTAAAGCTCTGTAGCCTCAAACATGCATTCCATTACAGTGATCAGTTGATTTAGAGATCAACAAATAAACGTTCCACAAAAGCCTGATGATCATATATTTGACACTCATGACTAACACAGATCTATGTATAATCATAAAGGTACCAAAAAGTAGGGTTGAGGTTTCAATCATGAATTGGATGAGGATGTCGATCGAAATATCATAAAATGACTTGCAGCTGTTTTTTTTGTTGTTGTTTTGGCACCTTGCATTTTTTTTTGTTGTAGTGGGAGTTGTGGAAAACTATTTATGAAGCACAGTATAGCAATTGGGATTTGATTCTATGATTCTCCCCCTAAAGGGGTAATTAAAAAAAATTGAAAGAAAAAAAAAAAGAAAATGTGCTTTTAATTTAAATGCAAGTCAATGCTCTGACTTTGAGAGTCCAAAAAGCAACACAAAATGAAAACCTGTGCCTTCTGAGGATATACAGAGGTATGATATATTTGGATGTTGACCATGATTAATCCATTATCCATTTTCATGAGGGGACTTCTCTTCTGCACTCAGTGTAAAGAGTTTGTATTGTGTCTCACCAGGTCTCCAATAACATGGTTGTCTGAGCGCTGAGTGCGGTTGATGCCCAGTATGCCGAACACCACGAACACCATGGCTCCGGTGTCCACTAGAGGACGCACGGCTGGTTTCCCACACTGACCTCCGCTGCAGGGGTTAAAGCCGGAGGTCCTGGAGATCTTAACCTGGGCAGGAGCTGAGCAAGATGTAGACATATGAAAGAATTAAACCACAACTGACAAACTGACAGTAAAGGAAGCATTTAGTGTTTACATGAGAAAGATTGCATGTGGGTATGTTTAAGAAGTAACATGTTGTTCAATCACTTTTGTTTTGGGACAGCCCAAAATGTTATATGTAATATGTTAATAATAGGCATAAGAAACTAGCTAATACTGAGAATTGGTCCCTGTACTATAAGTGTTACAGAGACTTCACATAAAAAAAAAAAAATATGAACAAATCTGACTAACCCCATACTTCTTATGAATTGTAATATAATTTGGTCAGTTTTTAGAAGTAGATCAGCAGGCTTCAAATCTAATAAACTTGGACTAAAGCCACAGAACTATAATTTTAGTTTCATTGTGGTCTTTTAAAGTTAATTGTTATCACCACAGGACTGCAAAAAAAAAAAAAAAAAAAAAAAAAAAAAAAAAAGACAACCTGAAAAGAAATGGCCAGCTACTGCACCAGATTCATTACTTCATTCTACATGTATTTACAGTTCGGTCAAAAATTTTGATGTTAGTCAGCCAGCCATTGCCCACAGTACATAAACAGATTCATAAGGATAAACTTCAGTTTCAGTTTATTCAGTTTGTACGTACTGTAGATACATTAAGGTCAATTAAAAGGTCACCCATGTGTAGACCCATGTGAAAAATGAGCGCACTTTAGCATACTTATTATGGAAATAATGTACTTTAAAAGAATATATTGAAGTGTGAACTGAATGTAATGATTTTAGACACTGCATGATATTTAAAATTAACAAAATGTCTTATAGATAAATATTATTTCATAAGTACTTCTGATGTTTTTGAAATATGGCTAAAGTGTAACTGTTGAATGTAAAATATACTTTTAATGTAATTTCTTTCAGTTTTTAATGTATTTGTAATTACTCATTTTTAACTATGAAGTTGCAATTAAGTAGATTTAAAATGTCTAAACATTAAATGTAATACTGAATATCACACTAGAGTTATAATCAAGTACTTTACACGTGCTTCATGATGTTAGTCAACACATCAAAATAAATTAATTCTTTAAAGCAAAACCAAAACTGTATTAAATTTATTAAAGTGTAATTATGTGAGTAACATAATCATGAATGTGAACTGTCTTTTAAGTACACTTACAAGTGTTCATTGTTTCATTAATACTATATTATCTGCAAGAACAGTTTTCAAAAGTATACTTTTGAGGTATGATTTATTTGTTTTATTTTTAGTTTTTGTCCAATTCTTGCTATAAAAAAACATTAACTACAACTTTCGCCTCAACAAACTCCTAATTTTCTGCTTATTAATAGTTAGCAAGCTAGGTGTTAAGTTTAGGTATTGGGTAGGGTTTGGGATTTAGAACATGGTCATGCAGCATATGTGCTTTAATAAACAGCCAATAGGTTAAAAACAGGCATGCTAATAAGGAGCTGGTTAATATTGAGAATTGGTCCCTATACTAAAGTTTTACCGATAGATTTGATCATCAAATGATCATTACTTACCTATAAGGCCCTAAATGGTTTAGCTCTTGTGTACCTTAGTAGCCCTCTACCATGCTACAATCCATCACGCACCCTAAGGTCACAAAACGCTGGACTTTTGGTAGTTCCTAGGATAGCAAAGTCCACTAAAGGAGGTAGAGCTTTCTCACATTTGGCTCCCAAACTCTGGAATAGCCTTCCTGATAATGTTCGGGGTTCAGACACACTCTCTCTGTTTAAATTTAGATTAAAAAAGCATCTCTTTCGCCAAGCATTCGAATAATGTGTCTTAAATTGTGAGTGTAGTTGTATCTGATCAAATGTGCATTCTTATTCTTTAGCTTGGGTTTAACTCATTAATTTTACTTTGTTGGATCAGCAGCTATGCTAAAGATGTCTCTATTTGTTTCTATGTTTTGCCACGGATTTACATCCCGTGGTAACTAGGATTTACACAAGCTCCAGTCTGGATCCAGAACACCTGAGAAGAGATGATGCTGACCCTCAGAGGACCTCTGAATCCTGAATCAACAAACAGAACTAACAATTATTGCTACAAGTGTGATTGCATCATATAATAATTGCTGTTAATAATGTTCATCGTCTGGCTGACTACGTCTTGTATTAATTTTTCAGATAAATCCTGTCAAACGTGCACAAACTGACAGTCACCACTTATAAGCTACTACTAAATATTGTAGAAACGTAATTTTCTGTAAAGTTGCTTTGTAACGATTTGTATAGTAAAAAGCGCTATACAAATAAACTTGAATTGAAATTGAATTGAATCATTTGCCCTCAAGTCGTTCCAAATCTGTGTGAGTTTCTTTCATTTTTTTCATACTTTGAACATTAATGGCTAGCAGCAAATGTTTGGTAAGCAACCTTCTTAAAAATGTATGTTCTGTTCTGTTCAAGAAATACCTAAAAGTTTAGAACAACATTAGAGTGAGTAAATGACTTTATTAGTTTTATTTTTGGGTGAGCTGTCCCTTTAAATGAAACACACAACTTCAGATACATCAAAAGCCAGCCCTGTACCTGCAGGTAGAGGTGCGTAGAAGCTGCCCTGAGTGGGTCCATCCGGTCCCGTGCTGAACACACACCCCGGCGGCCCCTCACACACACGACTGGAGTACGGGCTGATCGTGTGCTGGGCGAAGTACAGCTTCCTGCCCAAAATACAGACCAGATTCCTGTCATGCCAGCTCATTTCCAGACACGTTGCTAATGCTATGTTGAAATGGGGCACTGAGTCACACAGGTTAAATGTTGCACAATGGAGGTGCAATAAAAAAATGATTTCATCCCATGTTTTTTCACACTCGCCTGCTGTGCTGCTGCTCGACCGACGCCACGTAGAAGTCAAACTCTGATCTCCAGCGCCGGCTGGCATCACACGAGCGCAGAGTCAGCATCCAGCGCGGCCGCGGGTGATACGCGTGAGACACGCACACGCTCATCCGCATGCTGAAGTTGCTATGGGGACTGCTGTAGGCCTGTTACCGTGACAACACATCCATTAGTGTTTGTCAGCTCAGATGGAATGGGCTGTAAGTGCGCTGAGGTGATACGACATTACGCTGCGCAAACTCCTGTGAGGGTGATGGGATTCTGAGGGATCCCTATAGACTGTGTACATGGAAAGCTTCGTTTTTTCACCAAGGCTTTAGCAGACGGGCGGTAATGGCTTTTGTCTGTGTACTGAAAGTATTTAAGCGATGTGAAGAACACATTTGCTAGCCATAATTATGTTTTCAAGAAACTGGCTCATCACAGCTGTCTCTCCACACGACTGTTTGTGCTCGCCATTGTTTCTTTTCTTTGCAGAAAGGAGAATATTAAACTGGCAGCCGTGAATGCTTTTGTGTTTGTCAGGGTCGGGAAAAAACAATTACTGAGTGTGAATCTGAATTGAACTGACCGTGGCTCACAGGATGTTGAGCTGGAGTGACAGGAAGAGGAATTGAATAGCAAGATATTCAATTCAGATAAGCAAATGAGGAATTTAATTAGTTAAGTTCATCAGTAGAGAAAATATGAATACTGTTATTATTAGTTTCACCACATATTTGCCTATGTAAAATATATTTTAGTATTGACATGGACTATTTAAATACTGTCGAAATATTTAATGACGCCATAAAACATAAATTTGAATAAATATAAAAGTAAACATAACATAATAATAATAATAATAATAATAATAATAATAATAATAATAATATACAATTTTGAATCTGTGTTTGTGTCCTATATTATGTAAATTAGAGCATTTTGGGAAATTAATTGCATTTCCTGGGTGGTCACTAAAAAGAAAGGTATAATTAAATAAGATATTAAATAAATAGGTTAATTTAAACAGGTGGCTAGCTTAAAACATTGGATATTTATAATAAATATAATATAATATAATCAGAGAGGATTTGGGCTCCCAAGTAAGACCCCATAATGTCGATATACAACATAAATCATAATGACCGACAGATAGGGAACTAGACTTTAAAGGCATTCTAAATTCATTTCAGTTTATTAGACACAATCTTGGTGTGTATGTGTGTGTTTATATGTGTTTGTGTGAGGCCAAACAGACCTGAAAGAAGGGCACATCCCCGTGTGTAGACGATGATGCCTGCCAGGGTGCAGGTACGCTGGCACTTAGTGAATAACGATATAGAGGAACAGCAGAGCCCAGCTCCAGTTTAAACACATAGACAGTAAGGAGACCACCTGCAGAAATTCATAGAAACAGTGGTTTACTGCATCAAGGCAGCAGCCATCAGATACGATTCAAAAGATTGGGGTGTTTATTATTTATGTATGCATTTATTTATTCATGAAAGAAATAAATTACTACTTTTCTATTCAGCAAGGGCACATTAATAATATCAAAAGTGATAGTACAGACATTTATAACATTACAAATTATTTCTTTTTCAAACAAACTTCTTCTTCACTAAAGAATCCTTATATACATACTGTACATATATCTACATATTATTATAAATTGTAAAACTGTTCCACAATATAAACTGTATTATCTATTTTAAATAAAATAAATGTACCCTTGGTGAACATAAGTCTACTTTCAAAAACATGTATAAATATAGCTGCAAGCAACGATTACCAGGGTTCAAGTATGGAGTGAGTTTTGGTTCTTTATTACATGCGAGAAAATAAAAGATCTGAGAGAAAAAAAAAAGTTTGAGAGAAAAAGTTATCACACTGATAGCAAAAAAACATTTCATGAGAGAAAAAAGAATATTCGAGAGAAAAGGTTTTCATGCCAATAGCAAAAAATAATAATATTTGAGACTAAAAAAAAGTTTTGAGAGAAAGTATTTTCTCATAGAACTAAAAAAATATACATTTGAAATTTTTTACATTATTTCTGAGAAAAAAAATCTCTCTCAAAATACTTTGAAAAAAACTCTCAAATATATATTTTTTGCTATCAGTGTGAAAATATTTTCTCTAAAAAAAAAAAGTGTTTCTCTCGAAACGCTTTTCTTTGCTCTTGATGCAATTTCTTGCTCTCGTGTCAGGATTTTGCTTTCACTGTGAGAATTGTGTCATGGGCGGGGCCACGTTCCTATTGGCCAGTCGGGTGAGCATCGTCTTGTCTTGGGAGTCGAACTGAATCATTACACCATTGTTCGGTTCACCTGCATAGAGGCCGCCTCTGCCTTATGGATAGTTAAGTTGAGCACGGACACTCCAATGTTTGGGTAAGATGATGACACACAGCTGGCTGAGCAAGTTCAGTATCACTGAAGATTAAACATTAAAAAATAGCACTCATATTCATGAATGAATGTGTATTATATTATTTGCTTGCTAATCGCTAGTAAAGCTAACCAGCCATCATGCTAGGTAAACTTGCAAACTCACCTGGTCTATACTATGTTTAAATCAAATGCCAAATTAATGTTTTGATTTAGATAGTTTCACGCCTTATTTAGTGAGTAGTGAGCAGTGATTGATATACCGTTTGAAAGTGTCCCACCTAGTTTTGTTTAAAATAGTCTTTGTATGGTTGTTGCACTACATGTTTAGCTACACTGCATGTATAGCTCACAAACTCAGCTACACAGGGCTTATTCTAAATATTTTTTACCATCTAGCCGAGGTCTAGAGCAGACAAGGTAAATTGCAGGTCTAGAACTAACTCTTACATTAGCAACCCACAAATATGTTTGTGCCTGTACTGTCATGGTAATTATTTTTTCTTTTAAATCTTTCAAACGGTTTATAAATCACTGTCTAACGTTAGCTAGTTGTAGGGTTGCCACCTTCCATGCATACTTACGTTAGTTGAAAGTTGTACGGGAGGTTGTATGAACAAGCAGTTACTCTTCAGGTGCTTTGAGGCTAGCAAGTGCAAAGGTAGAAACTAGCTCACTACTCACTAAATAAGGCGTGAAACTATCTAAATCAAAACATTAATTTGGCATTTGATTTAAACAGTATAAACCAGGTGAGTTTGCAAGTTTACCTAGCATGATGGCTGGTTAGCTTTACTAGCGATTAGCAAGCAAATAATATAATACACATTTATTCATGAATATGAGTGCTATTTTTTAATGTTTAATCTTGAGTGATACTGAACTTGCTCAGCCAGCTGTGTGTCATCATCTTACCCAAACATTGGAGTGTCATATGTCCGTGCTCAACTTAACTAGCCATAAGGCAGAGGCGGCCTCTATGCAGGTGAACCGAACAATGGTGTAATGATTCAGTTCGACTCCCAAGACAAGACGATGCTCACCCGACTGGCCAATAGGAACGTGGCCCCGCCCATGACACAATTCTCACAGTGAAAGCAAAATCCTGACACGAGAGCAAGAAATTGCATCAAGAGCAAAGAAAAGCGTTTCGAGAAAAACACTTTTTTTATTTTGAGAAAATATTTTCACACTGATAGCAAAAAATATATATTTGAGTTTTTTTCAAAGTATTTTGAGAGAGATTTTTTTTCTCATAAATAATTTTAAAAATTTCAAATGTATATTTTTTTTATGTTCTATGAGAAAATACTTTCTCTCAAAACTTTTTTTAGTCTCAAATATTATTATTTTTTGCTATTGGCATGAAAACTTTTTCTCTCAAATATTCTTTTTTCCCTCATGAAATGTTTTTTTGCTATCAATGTGATAACTTTTTCTCTCAAACTTTGTTTTTTCTCTCAGATCTTTTATTTTCTCGCATGCAATAAAGACACATTTCTAACTCCATATTCAAGCACCTTAATGCAAAAAAGACATGATGTATTATTTTGCAAGCCTGTAACCACATAAATCAATGATTAAAAGAAGCATTTTGTCAATTCCAGGTAATTTACTTTACCAAATATTATGTTTTAAAACATTTATAGCTGTTATAGTACCACATATAGTCAAATCTTCATGTGCTCAACTTCTTTCATTAAGTTCTGAGTTTTCGTTATATGTTATAATTTTGTTATAAATATATAATTTTGGGATTATTAGGCCACACTCATTTTTTAAATTACTTTTTATAGCTAAATAATGTCAAAGGTTCAGCATTTATTTAATAATTATTGACTTAGTCCAGAGAATTGCACTGCAGTGATTTTCTTGAAGTTAAGCAAAAAACCTAGGACTAGTTCACTTTTTTTTTTCAATTTATCTTAATAATATTGAATACTTAACAAACAATCTATCATATGACATGAATAACGTTGCGCTATATATAATCATGCACGCACTTATAAATAGCAATATCATCCCCCAGTGGATGATTTCTTACAGATTTCTCACAGACCTTTAGGGGCATGAGTCAAACAGGCTCAATGAGTTTTATTTCCACTGGTCTCCATTAACCCCGCTTAATAGGTGTTCAAACGTCATTGGCCAACGCCAGCCATGTTTTTCGAGATACATAAACGTGTTTAAAGACTTGAACACAGACAATGTATGTGAATGTTCAAGTCAATCAGACTAACAGATGCATAACAGAGTTATAGCCATTATGTTTTGTCCTATTATAGCGCCACACAGTGGCCAGACTCAGATGTTCCTCATTTGACTTCAGACTGAGTTCTTAATATGCGTATAGAGATGGTGTAAATATCTCATTCCAATGAAAAATTATAGCTGTTTAAGAAAGTGTCCACTCATCTTTTCAAAAGTTTTGGCATCCTTTTGCAATGGTGAATTTGCAGGTGCAGGCCCTTTTCATTTCTAGGCTGGACTACTGCAATGCTCTTCTGGCTTCTGGCTTCACTTCCATCAAGCACAATCATACCTCTACACATGATTCAGAATGATCTTTTTATGTTTTAAGATCTTCAACGAGCCCAAAAAAGCCCATGTTACACCTCTCTTTATCTCTTTGCACTGCCTCAAGTTGGAGACATTGATGCTTGCATTTGGAACAGCCACAGAATCAGCAACTGCCTACTTCCTCTTACTATTTTGAATCTACATTTCCTCCAGAAGTCTGAGTTCTGCAAGTGAGCACTTTCCAGAACATTCTCTTTATCATTCCTAGGTAGTGGAATGATCTTCCTACCCCATCTGGAATAGCTGAAAACCCACTGCTTGACTTCATCCTATATTACCCCTTTGTCTTTTTCTCTATCTATTCCTTCCCTTTGTAGCTTGAACTTATTTGAACAAATGCCTGAAACGTAGCATTACAAGCACTTCCTATGTCTGTTTGCCTCTTTAAGAAGAATTGCTTTATGTATTGTATGTATTACATAATGTAAATTTAAATGTATTTTTGGGGGGGTTCTGGTTCCGATTGGGCGAAAACCCTAGGACTAGTTATCAAAAGTAGATATAAAAAAAAAATCCCACATTTCTGTCATCTGCGTTTTATTTTCATCTTGTTTCATCTTGACCTGGCCTGCCCAATCACTTTTAGGTCTGAATGCTGATCTTTGGAAAAACTATTACAATAGGGTTTGAGCTCGCTTGAACGTCTACATATTACCAACCTAAACCTTTTAAAGGTAGCATATGAGATGCCTAAAGTAATATTAACTACTTTCCAAAGCAGACCGTTTTTAAATACACAGTCAATCTAAACTTAGATTAAAAATGGATTTTCATTGTTTCTAGCAGGACATTAGCTGTTATACGATTACTGTAGTTTAGTAGCCAAAGAATGACACTTTCAACTTCTGTAGAACTGCTCTCTGAATCAAAATTGGTTTCAAAACTGAATCTTTCAAAAATTTTTACTGCTTTTTTTACATTTAAAAAGTCTTTCTGCTTTTCATCAACTCACAAACCCCATGTAGTTCCTGTTTGCAAAACGTATTGTCTAATACAATACATTTTAAGTCAAAAGTAATCAGAAGGTAGTCAGAATGCATCACCTACTGTAATTTGGATCCAACAGATTACATTACAAACTATCACTTGTATAATGCAATTTGTAATCAGTAATGGACTAAAATTTGAAAGAAATCTACCCAGCACTGTATATAAATATAGAAACAATACACATTGCTGGTCAAAAGTTTGTAGTAATTGAGATTATTTCGTGTTTTGATATGCTATTATGCTCAATTTATTGCATTTATGGGTAACTGTTTAGAATAGTTATGATTAACATGAACAAACAACGAACAACACATTTATTACTGTATTCATTAATCTTTGTTAATGTTAGTTAATGAACAAAACAGTTATTCATTGTTAGCTCATGCTAATTCACAATCCATTAACTAATGTTAACAAGCACAAATTTGAATAATGCATTAATAAATGTTGATATGAACATTAACTAAGAATAATAAATGCTGTAGAAGGATTGTTCTTGCTTAGATCATATTAACTAAAGTAGTTAACTAACATTAACTAATGA
Organism: Carassius gibelio; assembly: GCF_023724105.1. NCBI lineage: Eukaryota > Metazoa > Chordata > Actinopteri > Cypriniformes > Cyprinidae > Carassius > Carassius gibelio. The sequence continues at coordinate 25,094,337 of NC_068403.1, read as the reverse complement.
TACCTTATTCTAAAGTGTTATTCATTTATGTGATAAAAAATACAGTAAAAGCTGTCATATTATATATATATATATATATATATATATATATATATTATATATATATATATATATATATATATATATATATATAGAAGAGAACCTTTATGGTCGACCATCTTGACTAGAGCTAGCAGTTTAGCTGGTGGAGGCCTGGGTGAGCTGATTAACCGTGCTCTTAAACTAGTGTACCAGCTTGACAACCTTCTGCTGCTATGACCTGGTTTTTCCAGCAGGGACTGCATCAAAGTCAGTGTTTTCCCACCCTTTCTTCCCAGCAGAGCAGAGAAACAAACCTGTGAGCATCTGTGTGCTGTTGTTGGGTGCTGGTTTGGTCTGGTTTGAGGGAATTGTGGGATGATTTCCTGAGGTAGAGCTGGTGAAGGCAGCAGAGCTGTGCAGATTATGAGGTCGCTCCATAAAAACACCTGTGAGAAACAGACATAATATTAGAATTCTGGATGTTTGTTACTATGTATATACTATGCAAAAGTCATAGTTAACAGTTAGAATTTATCCCCAAACACACCACACAGCTAACACACTTAAATAAATAATTCAACATTTAAAAACTATGAAAACATGATTAAGAGACCGAAGAGACATGATTATAACAAGATACAGTTGCACAATTCAGAAATGCTGGGCAAAGAACAGACAGTTCAACAGTTTGACAGTCAACAGTGCTCATTAAAATATCTGACCGCTGCAGGAACAAAAGTCCTTTCTTAATCGCTCACTGGAGCACTGAGGCATAATTAAACGCTCGCTGAAAGAGCTTCTGAATCGATTAAAAACACTATATAGTGGATGGCCTTCAAAAAACATATCAATTTTTTATTTCATCCTTATTTATATTATTATTTTTTTAGGCATGCACTACATAGAATAAAGATTAATATTAGCATTAATTATATTACCACAAGTATTTGAGTGTGTTTTTCTATGTAAATGCCATGCTATACAACTATGGTAATTATTTGGCAACATGGTATTTTTCTAATAAATTAAATGTATTCTTGTAATCAAAGCTGAATTTTCAGCATCATTACTCTAGTCTGTAGTAATCTAAAAGTAAATAAACTTTTAGATTACCTCATAATCCTTTTGAAAGTACAATATGCTGATGTGGTACTCAAGAAACATTTCATATTATTATCAATGAAAGCTTTAATATGTTACATTTTGATGAATATATATATATATATATATATATATATATATATATATATATATATATATATATATATATATATAGTATAGTCAAGTATAGTATAGTATAGTAAGGTATAATATAGTATATCTTTTTGGGCCTTTTTGCCACTTTATTTGTGACGTTTATTTTTCAGGATATAGAGAGATGTGATAGAAAATCAAGGTATATCTTCAAGGTATAGGCTTCATTATTTTTCACATTTTTAATACCAGATTTTAAATCTGTTCTCGAATACAGTATGTATTCATATGTTTTGAAATATATAACCACTGCTCTGTTAAGCATTAAATAATGCTTGCTATGGCACACTCTCTGGGATACTTGATTCCAAGTTCAGTTGTGGCATTTCATGGTCAAACAAAACAATGTAACTGATAATGAATAATGTACCGATGTAGCAGATCAAAAATAAATGAATCCCTTCAGGGCGACACTAAACACTATCCCTTACGTAATGGCTAATTGATGAAAGTTGCCTGACACCCAAATATTGGCACTACTCAAAAGCAAATGCTTCGGCTAATTGCCCGCAGCCTTCATCTACTGTATCTTTCCCTAAGCAGAAAATCTGTGAGCTAATTAAATAAGGGAGTGCAAATGAGTCAAGCAATCGTCTTCAATGAGCCACTAGAGTGTACACTCGTGCAGCGATGTTTAGAGGACTCACCAGAGCACATATGGCAGGCGATGCCCTGGGCGCTGAGGTTGCTGCGCAGGTCCAGCAGTCTCTGCAGGTTGGTGTCTCTGTGGAAGAGCACAGGCGCGTGACTCGCCGGTCGCAGGAGACAACAGCACCACACCGAGCCCAGCAGAACCAGAACATACACACCTGAAACACCAGACAGGGTTGTAGTACGCAAGGAAGTTCTACCCAGCACTGACTATAATATAATAACTTCTGAAATCATTTTTTTTCTTGCAAGCTGCAAAGGTGGGACTAACTGTCTATGTATTTATAATGCGATGGCATTGAAGTCCCCGTTGGTATAATAGTAAGGTGTCCCAATACTTTTATCCATATAGTGTAAGCTCAGATTAGAGAGGCATATGATTGATCACCTCTAAAACATAATACAAAACCCTTGCTGACTGAAAGAAATCAAGTTTAGAAAAGGGCTGAATCCAGGAATGGTGATGACGTAGCATCTTGTGAGATTTACAAGCAATTTTTAAAAGACCAGCCATTTTTGCACAGCACAAGGGTTAATGCATCCTGCTACATTATGCATGACTGTAATTGTTACTGTCTCTAAGTCTATAATGATAGCACCATTGTATCAACAATGCTCAGGCTGCTCACCTAATAAGAGGAAAGAGCAGTGGTGGCCTGGGAGAAACCCGGCTCTTCTTTAGCTTATTGACATGCATGCAGCTGCTTACATATGCATTTACACAAAAGGCATTTCTTGCTATGCTCCAACATGCTAATACAAGCTTAATTGCATTGTTGCAGACCCATAAGGGATGCAGTTCATAGCTCCTTTGTTTTAACTGTGAATAGACTGACCTTGATACTAAGAACAAATTAAAAGAGAGTCTGAAACAAAACAGCAAGGACATTTTCATCTTACTAATGCACAAATTGTGTGTACATTAGCAGAAAAATCTGAATCTGATTAGCAAGAGATAACTATTGTACTCTTTGTTCATTTGCAGATAATAATTTATCAGACATTACAGTACATAGTACTATACTATAATATACTATACTATATAGAGTTATAATTAATTTTTTTTTCTTTAGCTTTAAAGAGGTACACTAATATGATTTGTGTATGACTACTTGATTATAATTTTAACTGTAGTGAGTCATTCAATATTACACACAGTTAATATATTTTAAATGTATAAAATTGCAACTTCATCCTTACAAATGCGTAACTACAAATACAAGTTTCAGTAGAAATGATAGAAGCTGCCTTATATAAGTATATTATAGTTGGTTATAAATGCTTGTCAGGTACATTCAGCAATGTCACTAACCATATTTCAAAAACAATAGAAGTAATAGAATTACATATAAAGATATAATTAAGTCCAACTTTAGTTGATAAAAAAAGCAATCTAAATGTCAGTTAATTGCAGCTAATATCAATTTAAACTATAATACATTTTCATTTAATTGCAATTAACATACAGTTAAGTGTCCAAAAAATTACATTCAGTTCACACTCAAATATATTCTTAAATGTTTTATAGCTTTCTTGATGAACATGAACAGTTCTTCGGAACATAGGCTTCTCTTGCCTACTCCTTGCTGCCAGAGACCTGGCAGCGCTTCCTCTCACACAGCTGAGACACATTTGGCTTGAGGGAGGAAGCAGTTGAAACCCTCAGTATGGCTTGAAGATGCTTATCAGTAAGTCTGGACCTGTACTTTGACTTATTGAAGTTCATGGTGGTGAAGAGCTTTTCACATAGAAAGGTGCTACCAAAATGGCACATGGTCCACTTGAACATCCTGGAGAGCTCAGGGAAGTGGGTGGGAATTCTCTCAAAAACTGTTTGTTTGTATTTGACTTTGAGTTCAGAATTGCACTGTAGGTCAATGAGCTCACTGATGTCATTGATGACGTCTGATGTTATATTCCTTATACACTGCAACTTTCTCTGTACATAAGCGACACGTAGGGGTGCCCCTGTGCTCAACAAAAAAATATTCGGTCTCCCACTTTTTCCTGAAATTGCCTGTGCTCGTCACCAACCTTTTCTCTTCACAACACGTTTTGAGAGCGACATGACTGGAACTGGGTGATAGCATATATTTTTCGTTCACTTGGTGTCACACACGTTTCAACCAGTTATAGGTCATTCGCGAATAAACCGGCTGGTTGGTGAACGTTGTGAGCTGGCTCGCATATCTGAAGAGTCGACTCTTTGGAAAAAAAAAATCATGTAATAATGAAATAATTAATAATTGTACTTTATTCTTTCAGCTGTCTGATCAGCCTCAAATTCTGTTCCTGTCAATCCCGCGGCATCAACCAGTTATACTGCATGAGCGAGCCAAAAGTCAGAATTGTGTGTGTGTGTATGCATGCCCGCATGTGTGTGTGCTAGTTATTATACATAACTAGTGACATGCATAACATGCATACTGGTTAAAACATGGAAGAGAGAAAAAGAGGGATTAGTTTAATTTATTTGTCTTTAATATGCGTTCTTTTATGTTGTTCAGATTCAGATTGTATTTGTTTTGAATGTTGTTTCTATACATTAAAAAGTTGTAATTTAAATGCAAATGTTTAATATTATTCTTTTTTCATAACAAATCAATGCATTTTTAAAGATTGTGAGGCATCGTGAGAATGAGTTCATTTAATAATTTAATTAGAATTGTTTTCATACCTGTCATAGTCAAAGTCATAGTTAAAACATTTATTTTTTAAAGAGCCATCTGTGAGCTTAAAGTGCCGGGTCTTTTCAGCGAGTCAAATGAGCCGGCTCATGAAAAAGAGCCAGAATGTCCAAGTACTTCGCGGTTGGCTTGACAACCATTGACAACAAACACCGCCGAAAGCTGTCACGAGATCTATATTAGCCCATAAGTGATAACAAAATAAAACAAAAGTGCGGCGAGCGCGGCATACGCAACGACTCAGCAAAAATGTCAGTTTCAGAATAACCTGCGGGCTGCACTAACAATAAACTTGGGTGGGGGGCCACAAATATCATCCCGCGGGCCTCAAGTGGCCATGAGTTTGAGACCCCTGATTTAATCAAACCAAAAAAAACAGGGGTAAATACACTCTTAGAAGCCCGTGAATCAGAGTGAAAGGTTTCAGCCAGCTCTTCAGTTTTGTGCGTGACTTACATCAGACAGTTAGCCAATGCTCTGTGGGCGGCCTTTGAGAGCATTGTCTGCGACTGAGAGCTCTTCTGAGATAAACCTCTAAACATTCCTAATCATGACGAGTTTTACTCACCTATAATGGTTTTCCGTTTCTCCACTACAGGCTCTGCGACCCAGTGTCTCAGAAGCTTCTGAAGGCGAGCGCTGACCACCCCTACACTGTCTTCAGAGGACACGGCCAAAGGAGCTTCAGCCGAGAGTGACAGCAGCACCGCATCGGATTCAGACTCATACACACCTGCGCAGAAATCAACAATACAAGGAGTGACTCGACAGCTGAATGTGAAAATCTGAGATAACGCACCATGGGTTTTATCATGAAAGATTCATTGGTAAACAGTATTCCAAATGTTCCAATATTCCAAACTGTCTCTAATGTTTATTCAAAACAGCATATGTGGTGATGGCATCATCATTACCTGGTTCCAATTCTACTGTTATTAGAGCAACATCATCTTCATCTGAGAGCGGACTGGGGCTGGTGGACAGTTTAGTCAGAGTGGTCCACCTGTTAGGGTTAACAGTCTCAGGGTTGAATGCAAAATACACACAAAAAAGCAAGTAATTGTATGTAAATGTCAATTTGATTGCTTGGAAAAGAGTGACCAGCAGCCAATTAATTTAACAGATGCTATTCAAAATAAAGATTCATGAATCAGACATCACTATTTCTCTCATGGCTAATATCTGGACTGCTTTTATGATACATTATGATCCTTTTGCATCATTTTTGATTCTTGAAAGGTTCTATATATATTCAGTAAATCTGCAAAGAGTGACCAGCATGCTGAAAGGGAAAAAAATAAAGTCTTACAGGGTTAGAACGACATGATATTATTGACAAAAGAATTAGTCTTTGTTCAAATAAACGTTCTGTCGCCATTTACTTATTTTCATGTCATTCCAAACCTTATGACTTGATGTCTTCTGTGGAGCACAAAGAAGATATTTCAAATGCTGTGCTTGTCAGTCTTTTCTATACAATTACGATAAATGGGCACTGTAGCTTTCAGGCTTCAAAAGCAATGCCAAAGAACCATAAAAGGCATCTATCTGACTTTTACAATAGCTTAAAGTGAGAAATTGTACACATTATTCACTAATAACTGTCCCCCGGCAATGAGCTGTTAACTTTAAAAATACAAATCAAATACTTACTGAAGTCTTAATAAAATACCATTCATTCATTCATTCATGCAGCATTTTCTTTGTTAATCTTGAAAGGTTTCTTCTCCTATTAATGTAACTGCAAGGAAAAGAGCGACCAGCACAATTTAAGAAAAAAAATGCCATAAAGGTTTGGAAAGGCATGATGTTAATAACGACATTATTTGTTGTTCTGGGTGAACTGTAACTTTAACCAGATCATTTACCCAAAAATGAAAATTCTGCCATCATTTACTCTCTTTCATGTTCCAAACAAGTTAGGGTTAAGGTTAGGGTTAGGGTCCTCTGTTGAACACAAAAGAAGATATTTTGAAGAGTGTGCTTGTCACTCGTTTCCATGCAATTACCATGAATGGGGAATAAAGCTTAAAAAACAATAAAAATAAGCATAACATTACATATGACTTGTGCAATAGCTTTATTTGAGAAACAGACAAATCTCTTAGTTTTCCCATGAGAAAAGGTTGAGATATTTTGACCACATTTAGTAGCCAAACAGTTTTGGTGGCTATTGTCTTCCAATGTATGCACCCCAAAAAAGAACAAACAAAACAAAAACACTCAATTTCTCAAAAGACATTTTGGAAGAAGTAACACAATCTACCATTTGGGACAGGTGTTGGCACGGTCAGCTCCACACTGGCTCCAGATGCAAAGGGCAGCAGGCATGAGAATGGACACCCAAAGCCAGCAGCAGCTCACAATGAGAGACATGAACAGACCGAAGTCATGAACCGCTGGGATCTAATGACGCATGCAAAACAGATAAAGGTCACGCGTCAAGGTGTTGTCAGAATTTTTTCACTGCATTGCATGTTTTAAAATAAATTAACCCGTGGGATTCTCATTATGCCAGACGACGCTACTAAATAAACATGAGTCAGTGACAGAAACATAAAAGCCACATTGGTACAAAAGCTACCGTGAATAAAATAAGACCCTCTTTAAAGATAAAGCAATGTTCGACTGTCTACTCTACATGTTCTTGCGGCTTATTTCATCATTTGTGCTCATGGTGTTTATTTTTTGATTGATGTTAGATCCTGAGCTTCAAAGAAGGAGGTCACATACAAATCCTCAAGTTCACTCAGAACTTTAGCTCGTTTTATCATACCACTTAAAGCTTTGATAACAGGAAAGTTATAGAATGTAGAAGCCACAGGTCGTGACTGAAAACAGATTTTTTTTTCATTGTGTAAAATTGACAGTCCTAGAAAAAATTTGTCAGGGAATTGATGTCACGACCATGAGCACATTGACATATGCATGAGTAGTATTTAGCAAACAACCCTGATGAGCAACACTGTGAATAACATGAGTATGTTGAGGTTAGCAAATCATAACATTTCACTTATACACTCACCTTAAGGATTATTAGGAACAACTGTTCAATTTCTCATTAATGCAATTATCTAATCAACCAATTACATAGTAGTTGCTTCAATGCATTTTGGGGTGTGTTCCTGGTCAAGACAATCTCCTGAACTCCAAACTGAATGTCAGAATGGGAAATAAAGGGGATTTAAGCAATTTGAGTGTGGCATGGTTGTTTGTGCCAGACGGGCCGGTCTGAGTATTTCACAATTTGCTCAGTTACTGGGATTTTCACGCACAACCATTTCTAGGGTTTACAAAGAATGGTGTGAAAAGGGAAAAACATCCAGTATGCGGCTGTCCTGTGGTAGAAAATGCCTTGTTGATGCTAGAGGTCAGAGGAGAATGGGCCGACTGATTCAAGCTGATAGAAGAGCAACTTTGACTGAAATAACCATTTGTTACAACCGAGGTATGCAGCAAAGCATTTGTGAAGCCACAACACGCACAACCTTGAGGCGGATGGGCTACAACAGCAGAAGACCCCACCGGGTACCACTCATCTACACTACAAATAGGACAAAGAGGCTACAATTTGCACAAGCTCACCAAAATTGGACAGTTGAAGACTGGAAAAATGTTGCCTGGTCTGATGAGTCTCAATTTCTGTTAAGACATTCAGATGGTAGAATCCAAATTTGGTGTAAACAGAATGAGAACATGGATCCATCATGCCTTGTTACCACTGTGCAGGCTGGTGGTGGTGGTGTAATGGTGTGTGGGATGTTTTCTTGGCACACTTTAGGCCCCTTAGTGCCAATTGGGCATCGTTTAAATGCCACGGCCTACCTGAGCATTGTTTCTGACCATGTCCATCCCTTTATGACCACCATGTACCCATCTTCTGATGGCTACTTCCAGCAGGATAATGCACCATGTCACAAAGCTTGAATCATTTCAAATTGGTTTCTTGAACATGACAATGAGTTCACTGTACTAAAATGGCCCCCACAGTCACCAGATCCCAACCCAATAGAGCATCTTTGGGATGTGGTGGAAGGGGAGCTTCGTGCCCTGGATGTTCAACCCACAAATCTCCATCAACTGCAAGATACTATCCAATCAATATGGGCCAACATTTCTAAAGAATGCTTTCAGCACCTTGTGAATCAATGCCAAGTAGAATTAAGGCAGTTCTGAAGGCGAAAGGGGGTCAAACAAACACAGTATTAGTATGGTGTCCCTAATAATCCTTTAGGTGAGTGTATAATACTTACTGGACTGAATCAGCTTATGTTTACTTAATACATACAGTTGAAGCCAGTCTACAAAATGTTAATTATTTTACAAAAACAAGAGGGATCATACAAACTGCATTTTATTGTTTATTTCTAGTACTGATATTTCACAACAGAAAATAATATTGGAATTTATAAAAATGACCCCGTTCAAAAGTTTAAATACACTTGATTCTTAAGCTGTGATGTGAACGACCTGAATGATTTTTTTTATTTATTTATTTATTTATTTTTTGTGATAGTTGTTCATGAGTCCATTGTTTGTCCTAAACAGTTAAACTGCCAACTGTTCTTCAGAAAAAATCCTTTAGGTCCCACAAATTCTTTGGTTTTTCAGCATTTGTTTTTTTTTTTTGTATTTTTTTTGAAACACCATGCATTAAAACTTTTTAACAGAATGGAGAAAGGATTTCTTTTCATTTAGTACTGCCCTTCAGAAAGGCTATTATATCATATGTGAGGTTTAAAGGTACAGCAGCAAAAACAGCCTGTGCAAAATAGTTCAGAAAAAACTAAAATACAACTGATTTTGCTGCAAGAAACCTTGACTAGCATGCTTATTCTGCTCAGCTGACTGCACCTGTGAGAAGGTGTTTGCAGCATATGCTGCTGCTGTTGTGAAGGACGTGAGGAACGTGGCTCGGCCTGCTGTCTTTATTGTGTAAATCATACGCTGCAGTGAGCAAGTCAAGTGGGCTGACTGTCTGAATGTACTGATGAACACAAACACATCATCCACACCTGTAAGGAAAGAAAGATAAAGATTCAATTTAAGATTGTACAGTAGGACCAATCTATATGTTCATTTACAATGCTCATAGGTTGATGTTTTAGTATTCTCACCAATGCCTATGATGACGAAAGCTGCCACTCCATTGAGAATGCCGAGATATTTCACTCCAAACACCACATGATACAAGAAGAGTGCCACAAGACAGCTCAGACCAATACTGGCCAATCCAAAGAACGTCAGAAACACTGCAGAGAAATTAAATGGACTGTGAAGCTTAAATTCAAATCAAGAAATAACTGTGCTTCCAGTGCTGGAAAAAACTATTTTGGGAGTATATCTTGCCAACTTGCTACTCAGTTCAACCACAGTAAATGTCATCTTTAGTTAGCTGTTCCCATCAAGATATAACAAATCATCTTAATGATTATTTAAAAGGTTTGCATTGCAATTTGATAATTGCACATGTAATCGGAACAGTATTATCATGGCACTGAACTTATATAGATAAGGATAATTTACTTCTATTAGTTTCTAAAGTCTTTTAATTTTCACTAAAATAATTAATATAACTAGAAAGCATCTATATTATATGCACTTAAATATTAGTGATTGTATTATGTTCACCTAGGTTGCATTTATTTTATCCAAATACAGTAAAGACAGCAATAATTGTGAAATATTAATACAATCACACTTTTCTATTTGAATATTTCTAAATGTCATTTAATCCTGTGATGAAATGCTGAATTTTTATCATTATTACTCCAGTCTTCAGTGTCACATGATCCTTCAAAAAAGCATTCTAATTAAGCAGCAAACTAGTTCTTTTAATAAACCATCCAAATTGAGCGAATAACTAAAATGAATGGCTGCACACAATAAACTGCTAGCAAAAGTACCACTAAAACATTAGCCTGTTTACCATGAGAATTACATTATTTTGATAGCTGAGCTACAGTAATGCTACAGTATTCAAAAATGTAAGTTTGCATCAGTACATCAAGCTAATTGCTCCAACACTGAGTTCACCAAGGCCTTACTGTCAAGTTTGAAATACATCACCAGCACAAGAAGATGTTTTATGTGCTTTCACACTTTTATCCCTGAATTAACAAAAAGTAGCACTCTCTGTTCTGTTGCGAACAGAGAGTGCTAAAGGTTTCGTAACAAACATTCCCAAGCTGAGTGGACCAACAGCATTTGAGAGCTCTCTATTGTTTCTCTAACAAGGCAGCACAGTAAATGCAGCTGACATCAATGAATTTTGAAAGCTCAGGGAAGGTTATATGATATGCAGATAAAGCACAGAGGTCAAGTTACATAATGTGAAAAAGCGTCATTGAGTTTTTTCTGTAAAAATGTCAAATGGAAGAGGAGCTCCATTTTCCATTATCCAGACGGTTGTTGATGCAGCAGCTGTGAGAAAATAAGCCTCATATTAGCAATGTTCTGACAAAAATAGTATAATGACCTGAATATACCAAGAAAAGCAGCTGTGGAGCTGAGAGACAGCCAAATCAATAGGATTTACTTGATGAATTTGCACAACAACCAGTCTGTACACCTTGAAGTCTGTATCGTCTTGTGCTTTTAATAGATTCCTAGCTGAAATACATGCTTACTGCTGTGCCTAATTAAGTCATCCGGCACAAAGTTGTAAACTCCTGCTGCTGTATGTGTGGGCTGTCTGTGCAAGTTCAAGACATCAGTCAGATTTCATTTCAGAAAGATCTGTTGACACATATGTTGACTCAAAGCATACTGAGGCCTTTCTGTACACTAGAAAATGAAATCCAGTTTCAATTTCAATGAAAAACAAATCATGAAAACATTGAATCATATCTGCTACAATATTTCAGCAAGGCTGAAACCATGTATTGATCATCAGTATCCATCAAATATACATTTTTAAACTGTACAGCACTTTACAATAAAAAACACCACAAATTGTTAACAATATTAATTAATATATTAAGCAATTAATATATTAAACAATATTAAGCATTTTTACAGCATGTATTATTGTTTATTGATAATTCCTTTATTCATAATACATAAGCCACTCTTAATTTAGACGAATTGAAATTAACAAAAAAAATAAATAGTAGTATGTAGTAGTTATGTGCATTGTTAGTTTGTGATTAGCCTGACTACGTCAGACTTCGTACTTCTGCTCAATTTCAGTTTGCTTGTGTGTCTGAGATAGCAAACTATCTCCCAGTTTTCCTCCGGCTCTAAAACAGCCGGCCAATCAACGAACAGAGGGGGGCTGAGAGCTGTGACGTAGATGCTAAGCGCCGAATTTAGGATTGTAGTTTAGGTTAGGGAAACCGAAAACAGACACGGATACATAGGATGGTATTCGCTCTGTTGTGGAGAATATTCCCAACATTTGCCAACTGGTGGTGAGGTTGTGGCCCTACTCCCGAGTCCCGTCAGGTTTTGGGAAAATTACATTTATCAACTGTTACCAATCATAAGCGAGAAACTAGGGAAACCAAAGTCCGGCAAGGCGATAATTGTTTTTGTGAACTGCCTTTTTTTTTTCCCGCCGCATACCTGTGTTCACAGTGGAAGTTTGAGGCGGCTGAACAGGCGAATAACACACGTCATAACCAAACGTTATATGACTGGCTTAAGGGTAACCAAAGATTTTAAACTTCAGACAAGCATGCCCCCACAAGACTCTGACTATGAAGCAAAGCGAAGTAGCAGTGTTTGGAATTACCAGGCTAGTTCGTGATTCCTAAAATAAAAAAATAAAATAGACAGTATGCACTCATCAATTAAATTCTACATTCAAGAAATCAATCAAACAAGCCGTTTCAAGTATTCAATATTCAAACCAGCAGCACAACTGGCACCATGTACTGCTTTTATAATGTTTTAAATCGTTTTGATATAAATGAGACACAAAATTATGTTATATGTGTTTGCTCATCTAACAAATATATGTAATATGAAATCAAATGCAGAACCAACAGTTTATTTCAGAGCAGCATGATGTGGTGCTTACCTGCTGAATGAATTGGTGCATTTATATGAATTGTTGAGTGAATAATTCAATGACTCATTCATACAGTGGCAGTGTCACAAATTGTGTATTCTCCGACTAAGTACTTCTATGGAATAAGTAATTACTTTGTGACTGAATTTGTGAATTCATTAAATCTTGACACATTCCATTCACTATGTGGTCAATTTATTGTAACCTACCAGTGTCAAGAAAAAATCCTCTCACGTTGCTAAATGGGATAGTAATGTGTCCATTGTATGCACATTTCAGAATCTTGCCAAAATTAATAGGTCATCCAGGTACTTTCGCCTGCTGTTTTATGAATACTTTGAATTCAGACAAACGTCGTTCACATCCCTTGCCTGCTATATAGTGGGAAAGTATATATAAAAATGAAGTCAGCCACTTGTTACCACTAATTGATGCATCCAACTTTTTTACATTTTTACATTTATTAATCTTAGTTCTTGTTAATTTTAACTAATATATTATTAAAATCAAACATTCATTAAAAGTAGTTAATAATATAATTTAATGGACCTGAGCTGGCATAAACTGACAATGAAAAGTTTTAAAACTTTAACTTTAACTAACGTTGACAAAGATGGATGAATCCTGTAAGAAATTAACAGCTCATTGCTAATTAATTTTAATGAACACATTAACTAATGTTACCTAATGGGAGCTTATTATAATGTGTTACCATAATAACAAAGTACAATAAAACAATTTGTGCCATTTGCTCCTGGTTGAATTAAATTATAAAGAATTTAAAAGTGAAGAATTAAAAGTGATCATAATAATAATTTAAAATAGCTTGATACCAGTCTGCAACATCAACCAGCAAAAATTAGCAGTATCTTTTCATTAAGTGAGACATTTTTCCTTTAACCCTAGAATGCAATTCAATGCGATTTGTAATTCAAAATATGGGCTAAATGTGAAAAATCTATATAAAAATACATTTGTATTAAAACAGCACATAAGCCTTGTATTATGGAGGGTACTCCTGAAATAACTGCAAGCAGCTTAAAAGCCCTGCACATTCAAGTTCAAAATGGCTGCACCAGCTCTTGCATTAAAAATAAGCTTCATAGATGTAACCTGCAAAAAGACTCGCTGAAAATTACTGACAGCAAATATGCATTAAATATAAGTACTCAGACTTAAAAGTGCATTACACTCTATCTACAATCTCAATTAGGAGTGTCAATATTCCACTTGAGAAATAGGTCCCGGTAATGCACTTTTAAGTCTGCGATCTGCCATAAAGCAAGAAGAAGAAGAAGATGCCTCACACTCCTGCTGCTGAGAACGCGCTCAGGAGATGTGCTCCGGGGAGTTCTAACAGTTTGGACATTGTGTGAATCAGACATAAAAAAACTATATAAATACTGACTGATTGTTTTTTGTCTTTACACATCAATGTTTGTTTGTTTATGTTTGTGATTCCCATCCCATTCACATCAAGTATAAGACTGAGAGACTGCAACGGCTTTTGTTAAAAATCTCAGTTTGTGTTCTACTGAGGAAACAAAGTCACCTACATCTGCCCTGGGGGAAAACAGATATACATATTTATTTTTTATTTTTGGTGTGAACTATCCCTTTAACTACGCTAAAATCACTGTGGTGTCTGCAGGTTTATTTGATTAGAATGCTTGGGCAGTGTCTTACCCGAAAATGAGGTGAGAACGTACACAAGGACAGTAATGCATCCCCCACTGAACAAAGCCAGCAACATATCACTGTGAAAGGTCTTCCGCACTTCATCGTCGAATAACTCCGTACCCCCGTACAACACCTTCACTTTACTGAGAGAGAGAGAATCAAAAAAAAAGAGATGAGAGAGAAGGATAGTCAAGATGGGTTATGGCTGACATCAGACAATATGTTATAATAGAAGGACTAGTTGAGTGGGATAAGACAAAATGGAGATGGGTACTTATTAGTAGGTGCAAAAAGATCATCTTAATTACTTCGTGGGGCTCTTAAAGGAGTTATTACAGTATCAGAGCTTCAATGAATGCATATTCTGCATCTGGCCGCTGGCTTATTTCTAGGCCTACTACCATTATTGTCATCCTGCGGTAATGGCTGTCATTTGAATAGCATCTGCTTACATTCACTGTCCTGACAGCAGTAAGAATATTAGGAGTGTTTTGCAGATGTAATAAAGCTTTGAGTCATTGTCTCTGATTCATGGCAGATTTCGTTTCAAAGTCTGATCATCCTTCTGGGGTTTCATTTGCATAAACGACTCCAGCTAAAATCGAAGCCCCTGACTTTTGTCACTGACACTATAAGGAATACTTTTTGACTTAATAGTCTCCCATTGTGTGTTTAATCATTTATCTATAACTCTTTAGATTTGTGTTATTAAAGTGAACAGTATCTTCAGCTGCTTCAGAGAAGAGCAGGAGGACTGGGCCATGATTCATCACCATTATGCCATTGAGGTGGTCCTCGTAAAATCATGGAGCCATTATGGATGTCAAATTTATGAAAGCAAATTCTGCCTTATGACAATTTTCACACACACCTTAATTTTAATTTAATGCATTATATCACTTTTAGAATAAAATGCCATGAATGGGGTTGAGGAGTTTATTCGTGTTACAACACTGATTGCTTTTGGAAGACATTTTGCATGGCAGGGAAGCTTCATGTTTTTAATTTATGTGTGTAATCTGAATTGCATGAATATATTTTACGAAGAACAACATTATACAGACTGTCACACTGAACCGTAGCCCTGATTGTAAATAAAACACCATTCTCTGCAAAATAACATTAATCTTCTCCACTTTGTGAAGTATATTTAGTATATTTATTGTGTTTCCAAAAAAAAAAAAAAATTACAAATAGGAATTTCACATTGGGATGAAAAAATGAATATTCAAAATATTTTGTCTGAAAACACTTTCTAATGTTTTGTAATTGTATCTTTAGGGATTTTTTTATGTTTCTTAAAAAACAAACAAAAAAAAAGTATTTTTAGCAGTGTAATATGTCACTTATCAACTTGGCAATATGCATATGGACATTGCAGATAAAGCTTCCAACAACTGGGATCTAAGTCAATTTCACACGTTTCTATTCAATATGGACTACATTCTTATCCTCAGTGAATTTCGAAAGATAGCATCATTCATTAAAAGCAATCGTCCAACTTTGTTTTAGGCGGCCTTAACTACTATGTATATTACATTTAAACTAACAATTTGGAACAATGCACATTGTGTACTTACATGTTTTTACAATTTACTTAAAAAATACCAGAATGTAATTACATCTGCAAAAACTGTTACACCTTAACCCACCCTTAAACCTACAAACTACCACCAAATCTGTCCCTAACCTTATCCCACCTCAATAGCAGAAAAAAAGTTTTGCAATACAGTATGAACACAATAATTACAATGATAAATGTCTGTTTCACGACAAGCTCTAGTATCCAAGCACCATGTATAATGCCCCACAAGCAAACATGAATCTCATGCTGAATTCCCTGGTTTGTATGTTTGTTAAATTGATTCTGTTTTAATTGACCATTCATGGTATTAGACCAGACAAATAAACAATAAGCCTTCTTGTTTAAGTGATCCTAACACCAGCTGTGATCTGAACACCCACCTGGTGGATTGTTGTGACAGTATGTCTGCATACTGCACCACAAAGTCTCTGAAGAGACGTCTCTGTTCGAGAGGTCTGTCTTGAAGAGAGAAGAAGGAGGGGAGAGGAGCTCCAAAATGGATCTCACTGCGAAGAAGAGAGGACTGAAGCTTGTCCGGTGTGAGTGTTTCATCAACGTACCAGTAAAATTGCGGATGAGTGATGGCCAAGCTCAGGGCACCTAAGAATAGAGGATATTACAATCAAAAAAGATTTCAGTTTCAATTGGATCAAAATTGTGAAGGGGGCATTGAACATTAAATAAGTCACTATTTGTGGTTACTCTTTACAATATATGTATAAAAGCAACACTTTCCTGCAGAGTTTGACACTTCGCAGGAATTATTATATTATTTTTTTTGGCATGCAATGACCAATTATAATGCCGAATCTGCCATTTTTGTCTGACAAACAAACCAGCGTGGAGAGTACATCAAGGTCGGTGGACTTGAACTTGAAAAATAGTGTGTATTGAGGTTTTTCTTTGGTTGAAATAAGATACCTTCTGATTTTCATTCATGTTTTTGTCAAGCTATAACTAATTTAAAAAAAAAAAGAGATGATTGGTTCACATGCCGCTTAAACTGAGGCATTACAGTGATCTGTCATAACACATTAATCAATATTTATAGTTTTAATTTATGTTAAAAAAAAAGACAAAATGAAAGTCGGGACTTGGTTTTATACCTTAAGTAACCTGCTCTGTCTTGTCTGTCGGCGTGTTGTCAGAGTCCTCTCAGCTCTGCAATGTTTTTTGCACTGAACCAATTAATCAAGGTTTTCAGGATCATTGGAAACTTACAGGTAAGTGTGTATAGGATATAGGTCTATAGGATATTGGCCAACCAGGAGCAAGATTGGACTCCCCTGTTATATGTTAACCAAGACTAACCCTACTTGCAAACCAGGCCATTCCAGTTTAAAGCCATGGTCCAGCTGGTGTGTTTCTGCTCCAATATGTCTTTTAGATTAGCAAAGTCTCCACCAACTGGGAGTCCAACTGGTCCAACTATTAAACCAACTTGGACTAGCTAGAAACCATAAAGAACCAGCTGCAGCTTATCTGCTGTAATTAAGCTGCATTTTACTCAATATGCTGTACAGCATTCATAAGTATTCAAGTAAAAAATGAATGAGGATTACTGAATTGTTAATTTAGAGTGGGATAGTTTGGCCCCCAATGATTTACCATGTATATCGGCTAGATCAGGTCCCATTCCATCATAGTAGATCTTCCCCCCACGCTCACTGGGAAAAAGGTAGGACAGGAGGGAGCTTGGAGGGGAGCAGAAGGAAGGTCCCAAAGGCAAGTCTCGCAACATCTCCAGTGGCTTCCAGCAGAACTGTTGAAACTGAGGGTGCTGCATTAGAAGTCTCTCTATTTGGTGAATGGTGTGAAGGCGTTCGGGGGTGAAGATGTTGTTATCCTTGTCGCCCTGGGCCACGAACACTAGCTCTATCCTCCACAGAGCCTGGGTCTGGAGGTAGGAGTAACCCGCAAATCTTCGCTTCCTTATTAAGGGTGAGTCTGGTTTCCCACAATCTCCAGCATCACTCGAATTGAGGTTTACTGCTATGTCAGGCTTTACAGATTCTATCTTTTCCTCTTTAGTCTTGTTGTTTTTCTCATTTCCAAACTGTCTGTTGTCATTGTGTGCCCCTGGCTCAGTCTGTCCCAAGATCCCTGCAGGTTCTGTGACATTCACCACTGTAGAGACGTCCTTCCCTTTTCTGTTTACCATGAGCAAAAAAAGGTCCCTCAGAGCATTGGCTTCAAGGTCAAATCCCTCTGCGTCACGCCTGTGCCTGTCCCAAGACCCCAACTGACTTTTCACGGCAATGGTGAGAGCGTCAAAACGTTCTGCCGAGGCATGACTCCTGACCTCAAATGCACTGTAAGAAAGGTCAATGTCTAGGGGTTCACAGCGAAGGAACATATAAGCCGAAAGGGCGAAGGGTACCAGAAATCCCATGGCCAGAACCAGTCCGCTCACCCAGGGTTGCGTGTACACCTTCCCAAAAGCCCACCACAATCCTTTACAGACCTGCTCATTTCCAGCTGGTTGTTCTGTGTCTCCTGTTCCCTCCTCTTCCTCTTCCTCCTCTTCTTGCTCTTCAAACTCACTTAGGTTCCAGGTACCTTGGATCAACAAGGGTTCATCTTCCGAATCCATAGCAGTCACTACAACAAAGACATAAAACACCTACATTAATGCCTTTTGGCATTCTGGGTGCTCCCGTTTGCATCTGGACAGGTGAATACAACGATAAAATGCTTTTGATTTACGGAGCATCCTTAAGAGTGTGACAGGTTATTCTCAGCAGGCCGCTGTTAAGACAAGGACACGGCCGTTAAGGCTGTCATTCTGTAAATGTAATCGTGGAAGGTTTTTGGCCTCTGGGTAGTGAGTGGTGAAAAGAAATGAAGGAAACAGTGAACCGAGTCTCAAAGGCCAGCGATCAGGCTGGCAGATGGTTTGGCCTCTGGTATGAGATGTGGAAGTATATGTGTGTGTGTGATAATATATTCTGTGTGTGTGATAAGAGATTTCATGGTAGTGGACTGTTGTGAAACTATACAGCCATATCTGCAGTAACATTTTGAGAGCATTACTGTTTTCTGCATTGTGAAGTTATTTTCATCATAATTTAGCACATTTAAACCATCCTTCCACAATTACCAGTATTCTACTGTGAAAAAAAAACTAAATTGCACTCCTCAAAAAAAAAAAAGAAAATCCATCCCATATGAATTACATTAAAACAAGATATTTATTTTAAAAGTACAGATCATTTTTTTGATCTAGCAGTATTTGGGTTAGGGCTGCACTATAAATTGCATGCGATATTTAATGTGCATCTTGTCAGTTAAGCCGGTTCTTTAATCATCTCCATTAACTGCTTGCTTTCACATGGAGCAGAATTAACTACTTGGATGTTTTCTAAGGCCGTCGGATGTAGTGGGCCCTAGCCCCCAGTTGAAACCACTAATTTTTCTTAAACAAAACATCAACTGACAAGACATAAAATCAGAAGTATTTATAAAAGGTTTTACACATCTTAATTGCCAATTAATCTATTAAGTTCTGACAAAATATTATTTGCAAGCTATTTAAACTACAAAACAATATGGATTCATGCTGATATTGTCAAAAACCCGAATTTGCTCGGAGCATTTATAAAAACTTTTTCACGCACAAGAGAGAGAGCGAACTGGTGAGAGAGAGAGCAGGGACATAGAGCCAGAGATAACATGCTATCAGCAGCTGACACTGAAAATTAAATCATTCAACTAGTCTAAGCCTGCCCAAATGCTGACAGAGAGACAGCAGTCCAATGTAAGACCTGCCTAATGTACAATACAGCCCGAGGCACTGTGAAACTGATCTGGTACCATTTCATTTTCAACACAGATTGCCCCCAGAGCCCAGTGTGCAAGCACAAGGCCAGGGACTCATTGACTTTTAGCAGAGTATAGAGCCCAGGGGCCGAAAGAGAGAGAGAGAAAGGAGGAAGACAGACAGGTACAGATGCTTCATCCCCGTATCTTTGGCCCACAGAGATTCTGAAGATTTTTCCTGCTGGGATCAGATGGTCTATGGTGGATCGATGCTTGATTTAGGCATTAAATAAACCCTCCTGGAAAGCTGATAAGCTGTTGAGGTAGTAATTAGCATTCTGAGATAGGAGCCATTTAAAAGTCACCTTTCAATGCACAAACACCGTAGGCTAAGCTCAGGTGTTCATCTAGAGTATTCTCTATGGGCTCTTATGAGATGGATGCTTCGTTTGAAGTATTTGTTTGTTGTCTTAAAAGACATTTACAGCTCATGTTCAACAAAATGTCATAATTCACCCCAAAAATAAAATCCTATCACCATTCACTCCCACCGGTGCTGTTCAACAAAATTACACCCATCAAGACTGCTTGATTGACTGATTGATTGATTGATTGATTGATTGATTGATTGATTTATTGATATTTATGGTAGGTAGTGCTGGAAAAAGATGGGAAGTAATGTGAAGAGATTAAATGACAGCAGACCTTCATTTCCTTTATTATGTCTAAAACATCTAAAGGAAATATTCATCCATGATTCATTCTGAATGTGTAATAATCTTCTGGTGACTGCAAGTCTGTCAATTATCATTTGATTATGCTCAGCTGATCAATTTTCTCTGTATGGAAAATAAATCCTTCAATACCATCAAAATTCCACCATGAAATCAATAAAGAACTATGATGACAGGATCAGGATATAATTAAACATAATCATCAGTGATATGATTGCATTGGATTAGTTTTGCATTCATCAAAGCAAAACCATTCAAGAAGTTATAATTGTTTTTTGTCTTAGTAAAGCTTTTGATTTAGACATGATGACAGCATATTGTGTTTCTCCACAGGAGAAGATGGTTATTTTGAGCAGGATATTTGGTTGGTGGCATCTCAAGAGGATGAGGACCAACATCTGTTTTCACAGTAGGTAAAGAGCTCAACGTCTGCCTCAGCAGAGGACAAATTCATTATGCTGAGAATACATTTTTGGAAAAAGCGAAAGAGACAGAGGAAGATAGATAATATAAAGCTACATTCACACAGTCAGTGAACCTTGAAGTTGTAAAATATATGTTAAGATATATCTTTTTATTACAAGATAAATGCTCTGTGTGTGTGTGTGTGTGTGTTCACTACTCACTGCTGTGTGTGTGTACTTGGACGGGATAAATGCAGGGGACAAATTCTGAGTATGGGTTAACATTCTTGCCACATGTCCCTTCGTGTCCCATCACATCATATTATGTCACTTTATATAAATAATAATTATTAATGTATAAAATAAGTATATCATTTAAAATATTTTATAATATAAATTATATAATATAAATACGTTTGTGATGTTGCACCACATGACTTTATACAATCTTAACTTGTTTAACAGTCACGAGGCTCTCCAGTGGCTTTCTCCTCAATGACTGTTTCTATTGTTTTGTCTAGTTTAGTTTAGTTTTGTTCTTTCATGGTTTTTCTCCCCATGTGTTCCGTGTCCCTGTTAACTAATCATTATGATCTCCATTCCCCATCAGTTCCCACACCATCTCCCCGATGAGAATGATGTGAGCGCATAGAAGAGCTCTGCCCCCTGCACAAGCAATTAATCTGAGTATGGCGAAAGTGCCAAAAGGACAAGGAGAGGGTGCCAGCCCCTGAATCCAGTTCAGAGTGCCCTCCAGTGCCTGCTCCAAGATTGTGCCTCTAAATTCCCGCTCCGCGAAAATACCTGCCCCCCAACATGCTCCAGCCTTTTCCACCGCTGTCATCTGGCAGCCCTTCTGCTTACTCTCAGCCCACCATCTATGTGGTGCGAGCTCCGCGGGACTGCCATTCTCCAGCGTCGCCGTGGCTGTGGTCTCCCTTGACTCCACCTCCAGTCTTCGAGGCCTGGACTCCGCCTCGGCCCGTTGACCCATGGACTCCACCATTGGTCATAGCTCCCTCCTCTACATCATGGCCCCGTAGTCCACAAACTCTGCCAGGCTCCCTTGTCCCTCCGGCTCCACCTTGATCTGGTGTCGACCATCTTGTGTCTTGGGACTCCACTCCTCTGGCTTCGCCATGTCCCTCTGGCTCCGTCAGGCTGCGTCAGGCTCCTTGGTACCACCTCAGTCCTCTGTCGCTCTGGCTCCACTGCAGCCTCCCAGATACACATCTTCATGTCAGTCGCCAGTGCCAGTGCGGTGGCCATTCCTCCTCCATGGCTCAATCATCTCTTCCCTGGTCCTCCTTCGGAACCTCCTATTTACTTCCAACCCATCCCCCCCACCTTCTGTTTTATCTACAGTGCGAGGTCACACCTTCCAGGAGGGGGGAGTAATGTCATGCCTCTGGATTGTTTTTGTTGTGGTTTTGCTCCCCATGTGTCCCGGTTATCTAGTCATTCCATGCACCTGTGTTCCCCTGATTGTTAGTTTGATTCCCAGGTGTGTCTTGTTCTTCCCCATTATCCTGTGTTTAAAAGCCCCAGTCCTTTCAGTCCTTTCCTGTGTTCCAGTCTGCCACGTGTTACTTCCTGGATATTTTGGATTAATAGACTATTGTTGTTCGTGTACTGCTGTTCTCCTCACTCCTCACCACTATGACCATCTACACCACAAAAAAATTAAAAAATAAAAAATGAGCAGCTACAAATCGTTGTACTTTATGTAAGTGCCACAAACCCTGTCCTGCTTTGAAAATCCCACTTCCTATTCCAGATCTGTCACAAAATGATTTGTGAATCTTTCTTGGAGTGTAAAATGTGGTTGCACCATTTTCTGAGATATATAGCTGTAGGTTGTTGTGGAAATCCTAGAGACTGAGAGTAGTCATGATTAATTCAGTGCTCCCTGATGACCTGCAATCCATTTGTTGTATCAGCCGTGATACTAAACAGCTTAAGAGACAATGTAAGATGTTGCATTCTGACACCTCAGTTAATGAGGCCCATTATTTACAGCACAGCACCATTATGCATGTTTTGCACATTTGCTATATCACTTAAATAAACATTAGTTGTCCCCAGATCAGAGGGGGGTAATACCTCTTACGGCGTCAAATACACCAATTTATCATTCACACCAAATACACATACCTGGTGCTGACCACAGCAGCTTTGTGCAAATCAGGCTAATGTTCGTTTTGACAGCTGAGAGTCATGATGCTTTGCTAGGGCTGTATTTTGATGCTGAGAAGACAGAAAATATTCTGAAATGTCAACATGCCAGTTCTAATTTGTTCTAATATTTGCTTATTCGGTATATTTCAAAATAACCTGGTGCGATTTCATAAGACCAATTACAGCAGGTGCTGTCAGAAATATTCTCTTGTACCATCTCTTACAGATGCAATATGTATTTTCCCATTTCAATAATGTTGTACATCAAAAGTACTTTTGTCAGTGTTTTTTTTTTTTTTTAATTACAAACAATTGGCCTAGAAAATCAGTTTTATGCTCCATAACCCTTGTGAAAAAGACATGCTTAATTGTACTGTATATATATATACAGTTTTGTTCAAAATAATAGCAGTACAATGTGACTAACCAGAATAATCAAGGTTTTTAGTATATTTTTTATTGCTACGTGGCAAACAAGTTACCAGTAGGTTCAGTAGATTGTCAGAAAACAAACAAGACCCAGCATTCATGATATGCACGCTCTTAAGGCTGTGCAATTGGGCAATTAGTTGAAAGGGGTGTGTTCAAAAAAATAGCAGTGTCTACCTTTGACTGTACAAACTCAAAACTATTTTGTACAAACATTTTTTTTTTCTGGGATTTAGCAATCCTGTGAATCACTAAACTAATATTTAGTTGTACGACCACAGTTTTTTAAAACTGCTTGACATCTGTGTGGCATGGAGTCAACCAACTTGTGGCACCTCTCAGCTGTTATTCCACTCCATGATTCTTTAACAACATTCCACAATTCATTCACATTTCTTGGTTTTGCTTCAGAAACAGCATTTTTGATATCACCCCACAAGTTCTCAATTGGATTAAGGTCTGGAGATTGGGCTGGCCACTCCATAACATTAATTTTGTTGGTTTGGAACCAAGACTTTGCCCATTTACTAGTGTGTTTTGGGTCATTGTCTTGTTGAAACAACCATTTCAAGGGCATGTCCTCTTCAGCATAGGGCAACATGACCTCTTCAAGTATTTTAACATATGCAAACTGATCCATGATCCCTGGTATGCGATAAATAGGCCCAACACCATAGTAGGAGAAACATGCCCATATCATGATGCTTGCACCTCCATGCTTCACTGTCTTCACTGTGTACTGTGGCTTGAATTCAGAGTTTGGGGGTCGTCTCACAAACTGCCTGTGGCCCTTGGACCCAAAAAGAACAATTTTACTCTCATCAGTCCACAAAATGTTCCTCCATTTCTCTTTAGGCCAGTTGATGTGTTCTTTGGCAAATTGTAACCTCTTCTGCACATGCCTTTTTTTTAACAGAGGGACTTTGCGGGGGATTCTTGAAAATAGATTAGCTTCACACAGACGTCTTCTAACTGTCACAGTACTTACAGGTAACTCCAGACTGTCTTTGATCATCCTGGAGGTGATCATTGGCTGAGCCTTTGCCATTCTGGTTATTCTTCTATCCATTTTGATGGTTGTCTTCCGTTTTCTTCCACGTCTCTCTGGTTTTGCTCTCCATTTTAAGGCATTGGAGATCATTTTAGCTGAACAGCCTATCATTTTTTGCACCTCTTTATAGGTTTTCCCCTCTCTAATCAACTTTTTAATCAAAGTACGCTGTTCTTCTGAACAATGTCTTGAACGACCCATTTTCCTCAGCTTTCAAATGCATGTTCAACAAGTGTTGGCTTCATCCTTAAATAGGGGCCACCTGATTCACACCTGTTTCTTCACAAAATTGATGACCTCAGTGATTGAATGCCACACTGCTATTTTTTTGAACACATCCCTTTCAACTAATTCAACTAATTGCCCAATTGCACAGCCTTAAGAGCGTGCATATCATGAATGCTGGGTCTCATTTGTTTTCTGAGAATCTACTGAACCTACTGGTAACTTGTTTGCCACGTAGCAATAAAAAAATATACGAAAAACCTTGATTATTCTGGTTAGTCACATTGTACTGCTATTATTTTGAACAATACTGTATATATATATATATAGAAAGATAGATAGATATATAGATAGATAGATAATAGATAGATAGATAGATATAAATGTAAGTGTAGTGTGTCATTTAATGTTACATTTAAAGCTAATATTTAAATGTATTAAACTGCAAAATACCAATAAGTACTAATTAAGTAACTCAAAAAGCACTATTAAATTCAACAAATCACAATTAATATAAATGTAAACTATTTTGATTTAACTTAAGTAAAGTAAGTAAGCATCTGAAAACAGTACACTCAGTTCACACTAGTATAGTATTTTTTTTTTATAATGGCATGAAAAAAAGCCATAAAAAAGCTGTTTTCTACTTTCACAATATTAGATATCAGTATACTGCACTAGAATTGACCAGCAAAACAATAACAAATTCTTAGCCCACCTACTGTATTTTATATTCTTTACACTATTCTTCCAGTTCTTGCAGTCGTTTTTTAAAGTAAGCATGAAAGGCTTTTCCAGACTACTGCACAATATATAGAATTCTTAAAGATAAAGGTTTTTCTTTTTCTTTTTCCACTGATGCCAAAGAATCTGTTTTGAGATCCTAAAGAACCTTTCAGTGAGAATTTCTTTAAAGAACCATTTTTCGTTTATAGAATCTTTTAATGATCTCCTTTGTGGAATGGAAAGCTTCCATGAATGTTAACGGTTCTTCATGGAACCATTAATGCCAATAAAGAACCATTTGTATTTAGAAGTGTAGAACATAAAATAGCTGACGTGAATGTGTATAAAAACAATTAATCACAGGGATGTGACTGAAGTCAGTTACTTCATTCAGAATAGCACAGATAATGACCAATTTTATCAATATATATATATATATATATATATATATATATATATATATATATATATATATATATATATATATATATATATATATAATTTTTTATTTTTTTTTATCATTAGAATCAGTTACTCCTTGTGGTTGCTGGATAACAGAGTCAGGATGTAACCTGTTGTAGATAAACCTCTAAAATTCCAATGCAATAATGAGTGTTAAGTGATTGGCTGTATGAATGACAGCAGGATGCAGTTTCTGTATATTGTGCACCTTTCAGAAATCAGAGCTTGGCAGGAGTGACATCAAATAAGATGTGTATTTAAATATACAAAACCCTTCAAGAGAGAAATACAATGCAGTGCTTCTCTGTTTTACTCGCTCCCCGAGCCGGTGAGCAGACGTGTGATGTAACACTATGTCTACATCGAGTGCGTCGCAACAGCTCGAGGCTGTCTGTACTGGACGCGTCTGAGGAATAGAGCGAGAAATCACTATACTGACTCGTCCAACATTAACTGTAGACAGTTTCTCTGATTATAAGGCTTTCTGTAGGTCTTTGTCCAATTGGAGTGATTCCTTATTAAAGCCGAATTGTTAAAGAGGGTAATCCATAGGAAAAAACAAAATTACATTTTTAGTTTAGACAAACATATGCTTTAGGCCACGTCCATATTTAGTTTTATCTGAATACTGATACAAGTACAAATAATTTTGCAGATTTTACAGATACACGCCGCTAGTTACCAGGGTCTATTTGGATTTGATGTTGATATTAAAACTCCCTTGCTGTGAGTGTGGCTGGTTAAAAGGGTTAATAGCTGGTGGAAAACAGTCCCCAGTAAACTCCTGCTGAACGTCGCCTGAGACTTCATCCATTTACTTTAAGCATGCATGCTTGCAGAACTGAAACAGTGGCAGATATAGCATATCATGAGCACATTAATTATGGCTGCTCTTGTGCTGTTGCTGTGCTGTCATTGCTGGTCCCCATGCGTGAAAGACACCGGGACTCTGTACTCGCAGCTGAGAAATGGGCCAGACCTGCTCTTTTCTACCTGCTTGGGTTTTTCTTTCTCTCTCCCTCCTGACTTGTGAATATGAAAGACTGGGAAGAAATGTCAGTTTAGTTAGTTACTTACTTAAGTAATGTTAGGTTTCATTTCAAACAAAGATGTCTGTTACATTTTCGAGCCACAATGTAGTTTTCTGTGATTAACAGACCAAAATGTAGATAAATGATTAAATTTAGGTCAGATGTTCATTTCCCAAAAGCATCTTTAGCTAACTCTGAAAGTTGCATGATTATGAACCTTCAACGATAAAGTGTTTCCCGAAATCACAGTTCTGCATAACATTCACAATCAGCATTTTGCAAAACTATATGTTTGGAACTACAGCTCTCGATTTGTGGTAGAAGCTGCTTGTTAGTAAGGCGTGTGGCCTTACGTAGATCATGCACTTAAGATCACTGAAAATAAGCAAGCTATCATGCAGTATGTTCTATATCCACCATTTTTGGGTGAACTTTCCCTTTAACATCTCTAAAGCATTTAAAAAACTGGCCATTTTGAACATTCAGAGTAGTAATGTGAGCTTCAGAAATACGTTCTTAGAACTTGGAATGATTTGAAATGTTTTGAATGATTTTGTATTTGGTGTTGTATGGGATAATAACCTTGGCCTGGTGTAAAGTAAACTTCGCAAGCGGTTGACTTTTCTGCTTCAGTTCCGTGGTTTGCGATTTCAACAGCAAACCAAAGTGAAGATTCAAAGCCACTGTTCAATTTGACACTATTTGCCTTGATGCTGCAGTCGTGATCCACTTTATGGAGCTATGAAAATACTCAGCTGACCTAAATTGACCCAAAAGTGCTGTTGCCAAACTATTACGAGAATGTGCAGACTCTGTTATATGCACTGTCCGTGGTTTCATCCAGAACTCTTTACTGTGTGTTTTAATATCCTTCTCTATCTGAGAAATAAAGGGAATGTTATATTTATGGAGCAGTAGCTTACAGCTGTAGTTCAATACATTGATAAAAAGCCTTCATACTAAGCGTGGTGGGATTCTAGTCATTTCTTTCTCCCTGGGAGCCGTGCAAGTGGCGATATCTAAATAGATTCAGCGGTTGATTGACAGCGCGGGGATGAGCTGTTATCGGCTGGACCACAGTGTTGTGTTTGTGAACTACATCTCCCGTGGTATTGTGTTTTTTGCCACACTGTGGAAGCCCAGCATGCTCTCCGCCTGTCACAGAACTACATTAGCATCCATGATTGACAGAAAAGGAAAGAGACTTGGCAGATTTCGAAACATAATAAACCTAGATATTTTAAGGTAACAGCCGCTCCCTAAAAGTGTGAAGTAAGCAGTCCTACATTTCTGTCATATTTTGTTGCTTCTTCCAGTATGCTTAGTATGCTGTCTGGTATGCTGGTCACAAAAGTGGTCACATGTCTGTTCTGACTGCAAATAGTAAAAGAAACAATTCTAAATGCAATCAATTAATTGTTCAATAAACTTTTCCGAGTTTTGGTCTCTCTGAATCCTTGCTTTCTGTGAGCCTGTTCTCTGCTCTGATTGGTCAGATGGCCAGGTCAGTTGTGATAGCTCTACTACATACAGCATGTATCAGAAACGATAGACCCATTGCCATAGTCCTTTATTTTGAACGCTCAATGGAAAATACAACCATCTATTATTTATAATACATGTATCTTGTGATGCAGTGAAGCAAGCTGGTCCAAAAAACGGGGGGTACTGAGACACTTTTGAGAACTTTTCAAGATTAGAGAAGCAGTTGTCAGTAAAATTACTAGAAAACAAAAAAGATGGGGGTTGTACTGCTTTGGAAGTTAAAATAAACCATATTTTCTTTCACAGTGTAGGACAAGATGTGTTCTCGCCATGATGTTTACCACATGAACAAGCTACAGTGCAGTTTACATATGCATACAGCTACATTACACACTGCATGAAAGGCAATATTCAAAACTGCATAATCCATAATGCGTTAAATACTTACTTCTAAAGTTGAAAGTATAATTCTCTTGTCCACATTCAACTGAAAAACACCCCGACCAGACCTGATTTGCTGACAGCCCATGTGACATAATTTTCATTATTATATCGCTCTCTTGAATACTTTATTCTGATTGGTCAGTCGTGATTGTTTAGTAGCTTGAATAAATGTGTTAATAAACGATAACATCATTAGTAGCTCTGAATAACATACCACCTTGTATTTAAGGCTGGCACTACTTTCACGTCTCTCATGTGACAACACCGCAATCTCGCTCGTTTCATTCAAACTAGGGCTGTCAATGTTAATTGTGTGATTCATTTTGTTTAACACATTAAAAGTATTTAATACAGCAATACTTTTTTTGGGGGGGGGGGGGGGGGTAGATATGTGTCATATCTGCATCGCATATATCAGGTTTTAAAAAGACAGCGCTGCTGTGATTTGTCAACTTTGGTATCTTGAATAAAGATTAATCTATGTTCAATTCATCGTTTCTGCATATATGTTAAATGGCTAGAGTTAAGGTAAATGTATTGAATAGAGACATCATTAGCAGTACTGGTATCAGTGATTCTGGCCTTCATTAGTTATAGACTACTTAGTAAACAGAAGCTTTACATAGATGTGTAGCATGTAAAAACTGAAATATACTTTGGTTTTAACATTGCCTTAAGTAGTGCAAACAGCTCCAGCTACGGACAGCCCATGGGTTCATCTGACTGATCAACCGTCGTCACTGCTAATCAACAGTAGTGATATATTGTTTATTGGCACTGTTGATCTGTCTCAGTAAACTCAGTAGTGAACACAGTACAATCAAACCTCTATCTGTGGACATGATACTTCAGCACTGTGTTTAACATAACGCTTTTTAATGGATTTTTATAGACTGCTAACAATAGACACATCCACCTTGGTTTTCCAACATATACTGAAATGTGGTCATCTTGGGTGTGATGTCAATCCCAGCTCCGACATTTGACTTCAAAGGAAAATGAAACGCAGCATGGAAATCACTGGAGAGGAGCAATGTTTCTTGGGCACTTTGCATCTGGATACTTTAGATCAACTGTGGGCCCTGTGTCTCACCTGATTGCCCGTTGAGGCATAGTTTTTTTAATTGATCAACAATGAATCCAAGATGAAGAATGTATGCAAGACAATTTCTGTCTCTAGATAAAAAAAAATAACATAAATGATAATTAGGAGTTTAGACTGCAGAATTCTGAGAAATAAAGTCAGAATAGCAGGGTATAAACTCACACTGATTTATTTTTCAGTATTGCATGAAAGGTCCGAATTGTGATATAAAGACTTGCAATTCTGACTTTTTTTTCTTGCAAATGCGAGTTTGAAACTTGATATTCTGACTTTTTCATGGAATTGTGGGATATTCTATCAATTCGTTTTTTATTTTATTTTATAATTAATTGCCATTGTACTTGCATAACATTGCTCTTTTGTTGATTTTAATTGCTTCCATTGTCCTCATTTGTAAGTCGCTTTGGATTAAAGCATCTGCTAAATGACTAAATGTAAATATAAACCTGCAAACTGCTGAGGAGGAAAAGACTGATGTTCTCAAAAAATGTATATCTCACATTTCTTAATTAATAACAAAAAAATATCAAAATTGCAATTTTGTATGACGTAAACCTGCAATTGCGAGAAAAAAACAAAAACATTTAGGTTTGCATTTGGAACAATTTTTTTGGGAATTTTTTTTTTTTAAACACTTTTTTTTTGGAAGTTAAAATAAACCAAATTTTCTTTCACAGTGTAGGACAAGATGTGTTCTCGCCATGATGTTTACCACATGAACAAGCTACAGTGCAGTTTACATATGCATACAGCTACATTACACACTGCATGAAAGGCAATAATCAAAACTGCATAATCCATAATGCGTTAAATACTTACTTCTAAAGTTGAAAGTATAATTCTCTTGTCCACATTCAACTGAAAAACACCCCGACCAGACCTGATTTGCTGACAGCCCATGTGACATAATTTTCATTATTATATCGCTCTCTTGAATACTTTATTCTGATTGGTCAGTCGTGATTGTTTAGTAGCTTGAATAAATGTGTTAATAAACGATAACATCATTAGTAGCTCTGAATAACATACCACCTTGTATTTAAGGCTGGCACTACTTTCACGTCTCTCATGTGACAACACCGCAATCTCGCTCGTTTCATTCAAACTAGGGCTGTCAATGTTAATTGTGTGATTCATTTTGTTTAACACATTAAAAGTATTTAATACAGCAATACTTTTTTTTGGGGGGGGGGGGGGTAGATATGTGTCATATCTGCATCGCATATATCAGGTTTTAAAAAGACAGCGCTGCTGTGATTTGTCAACTTTTGTATCTTGAATAAAGATTAATCTATGTTCAATTCATCGTTTCTGCATATATGTTAAATGGCTAGAGTTAAGGTAAATGTATTGAATAGAGACATCATTAGCAGTACTGGTATCAGTGATTCTGGCCTTCATTAGTTATAGACTACTTAGTAAACAGAAGCTTTACATAGATGTGTAGCATGTAAAAACTGAAATATACTTTGGTTTTAACATTGCCTTAAGTAGTGCAAACAGCTCCAGCTACGGACAGCCCATGGGTTCATCTGACTGATCAACCGTCGTCACTGCTAATCAACAGTAGTGATATATTGTTTATTGGCACTGTTGATCTGTCTCAGTAAACTCAGTAGTGAACACAGTACAATCAAACCTCTATCTGTGGACATGATACTTCAGCACTGTGTTTAACATAACGCTTTTTAATGGATTTTTATAGACTGCTAACAATAGACACATCCACCTTGGTTTTCCAACATATACTGAAATGTGGTCATCTTGGGTGTGATGTCAATCCCAGCTCCGACATTTGACTTCAAAGGAAAATGAAACGCAGCATGGAAATCACTGGAGAGGAGCAATGTTTCTTGGGCACTTTGCATCTGGATACTTTAGATCAACTGTGGGCCCTGTGTCTCACCTGATTGCCCGTTGAGGCATAGTTTTTTTAATTGATCAACAATGAATCCAAGATGAAGAATGTATGCAAGACAATTTCTGTCTCTAGATAAAAAAAATAACATAAATGATAATTAGGAGTTTAGACTGCAGAATTCTGAGAAATAAAGTCAGAATAGCAGGGTATAAACTCACACTGATTTATTTTTCAGTATTGCATGAAAGGTCCGAATTGTGATATAAAGACTTGCAATTCTGACTTTTTTTTCTTGCAAATGCGAGTTTGAAACTTGATATTCTGACTTTTTCATGGAATTGTGGGATATTCTATCAATTCGTTTTTTATTTTATAATTAATTGCCATTGTACTTGCATAACATTGCTCTTTTGTTGATTTTAATTGCTTCCATTGTCCTCATTTGTAAGTCGCTTTGGATTAAAGCATCTGCTAAATGACTAAATGTAAATATAAACCTGCAAACTGCTGAGGAGGAAAAGACTGATGTTCTCAAAAAATGTATATCTCACATTTCTTAATTAATAACAAAAAAATATCAAAATTGCAATTTTGTATGACGTAAACCTGCAATTGCGAGAAAAAAACAAAAACATTTAGGTTTGCATTTGGAACAATTTTTTTGGGAATTTTTTTTTTTTAAACACTTTTTTTTTGGAAGTTAAAATAAACCAAATTTTCTTTCACAGTGTAGGACAAGATGTGTTCTCGCCATGATGTTTACCACATGAACAAGCTACAGTGCAGTTTACATATGCATACAGCTACATTACACACTGCATGAAAGGCAATAATCAAAACTGCATAATCCATAATGCGTTAAATACTTACTTCTAAAGTTGAAAGTATAATTCTCTTGTCCACATTCAACTGAAAAACACCCCGACCAGACCTGATTTGCTGACAGCCCATGTGACATAATTTTCATTATTATATCGCTCTCTTGAATACTTTATTCTGATTGGTCAGTCGTGATTGTTTAGTAGCTTGAATAAATGTGTTAATAAACGATAACATCATTAGTAGCTCTGAATAACATACCACCTTGTATTTAAGGCTGGCACTACTTTCACGTCTCTCATGTGACAACACCGCAATCTCGCTCGTTTCATTCAAACTAGGGCTGTCAATGTTAATTGTGTGATTCATTTTGTTTAACACATTAAAAGTATTTAATACAGCAATACTTTTTTTTGGGGGGGGGGGTAGATATGTGTCATATCTGCATCGCATATATCAGGTTTTAAAAAGACAGCGCTGCTGTGATTTGTCAACTTTTGTATCTTGAATAAAGATTAATCTATGTTCAATTCATCGTTTCTGCATATATGTTAAATGGCTAGAGTTAAGGTAAATGTATTGAATAGAGACATCATTAGCAGTACTGGTATCAGTGATTCTGGCCTTCATTAGTTATAGACTACTTAGTAAACAGAAGCTTTACATAGATGTGTAGCATGTAAAAACTGAAATATACTTTGGTTTTAACATTGCCTTAAGTAGTGCAAACAGCTCCAGCTACGGACAGCCCATGGGTTCATCTGACTGATCAACCGTCGTCACTGCTAATCAACAGTAGTGATATATTGTTTATTGGCACTGTTGATCTGTCTCAGTAAACTCAGTAGTGAACACAGTACAATCAAACCTCTATCTGTGGACATGATACTTCAGCACTGTGTTTAACATAACGGTTTTTAATGGATTTTTATAGACTGCTAACAATAGACACATCCACCTTGGTTTTCCAACATATACTGAAATGTGGTCATCTTGGGTGTGATGTCAATCCCAGCTCCGACATTTGACTTCAAAGGAAAATGAAACGCAGCATGGAAATCACTGGAGAGGAGCAATGTTTCTTGGGCACTTTGCATCTGGATACTTTAGATCAACTGTGGGCCCTGTGTCTCACCTGATTGCCCGTTGAGGCATAGTTTTTTTAATTGATCAACAATGAATCCAAGATGAAGAATGTATGCAAGACAATTTCTGTCTCTAGATAAAAAAAATAACATAAATGATAATTAGGAGTTTAGACTGCAGAATTCTGAGAAATAAAGTCAGAATAGCAGGGTATAAACTCACACTGATTTATTTTTCAGTATTGCATGAAAGGTCCGAATTGTGATATAAAGACTTGCAATTCTGACTTTTTTTTCTTGCAAATGCGAGTTTGTAACTTGCGATTCTGACTTTTTCATGGAATTGTGGGATATTCTATCAATTCGTTTTTTATTTTATTTTATAATTAATTGCCATTGTACTTGCATAACATTGCTCTTTTGTTGATTTTAATTGCTTCCATTGTCCTCATTTGTAAGTTGCTTTGGATTAAAGCATCTGCTAAATGACTAAATGTAAATATAAACCTGCAAACTGCTGAGGAGGAAAAGACTGATGTTCTCAAAAAATGTATATCTCACATTTCTTAATTAATAACAAAAAAATATCAAAATTGCAATTTTGTATGACGTAAACCTGCAATTGCGAGAAAAAAACAAAAACATTTAGGTTTGCATTTGGAACAATTTTTTTGGGAATTTTTTTTTTTTAAACACTTTTTTTTTGGAAGTTAAAATAAACCAAATTTTCTTTCACAGTGTAGGACAAGATGTGTTCTCGCCATGATGTTTACCACATGAACAAGCTACAGTGCAGTTTACATATGCATACAGCTACATTACACACTGCATGAAAGGCAATAATCAAAACTGCATAATCCATAATGCGTTAAATACTTACTTCTAAAGTTGAAAGTATAATTCTCTTGTCCACATTCAACTGAAAAACACCCCGACCAGACCTGATTTGCTGACAGCCCATGTGACATAATTTTCATTATTATATCGCTCTCTTGAATACTTTATTCTGATTGGTCAGTCGTGATTGTTTAGTAGCTTGAATAAATGTGTTAATAAACGATAACATCATTAGTAGCTCTGAATAACATACCACCTTGTATTTAAGGCTGGCACTACTTTCACGTCTCTCATGTGACAACACCGCAATCTCGCTCGTTTCATTCAAACTAGGGCTGTCAATGTTAATTGTGTGATTCATTTTGTTTAACACATTAAAAGTATTTAATACAGCAATACTTTTTTTTGGGGGGGGGGGGGGTAGATATGTGTCATATCTGCATCGCATATATCAGGTTTTAAAAAGACAGCGCTGCTGTGATTTGTCAACTTTTGTATCTTGAATAAAGATTAATCTATGTTCAATTCATCGTTTCTGCATATATGTTAAATGGCTAGAGTTAAGGTAAATGTATTGAATAGAGACATCATTAGCAGTACTGGTATCAGTGATTCTGGCCTTCATTAGTTATAGACTACTTAGTAAACAGAAGCTTTACATAGATGTGTAGCATGTAAAAACTGAAATATACTTTGGTTTTAACATTGCCTTAAGTAGTGCAAACAGCTCCAGCTACGGACAGCCCATGGGTTCATCTGACTGATCAACCGTCGTCACTGCTAATCAACAGTAGTGATATATTGTTTATTGGCACTGTTGATCTGTCTCAGTAAACTCAGTAGTGAACACAGTACAATCAAACCTCTATCTGTGGACATGATACTTCAGCACTGTGTTTAACATAACGCTTTTTAATGGATTTTTATAGACTGCTAACAATAGACACATCCACCTTGGTTTTCCAACATATACTGAAATGTGGTCATCTTGGGTGTGATGTCAATCCCAGCTCCGACATTTGACTTCAAAGGAAAATGAAACGCAGCATGGAAATCACTGGAGAGGAGCAATGTTTCTTGGGCACTTTGCATCTGGATACTTTAGATCAACTGTGGGCCCTGTGTCTCACCTGATTGCCCGTTGAGGCATAGTTTTTTTAATTGATCAACAATGAATCCAAGATGAAGAATGTATGCAAGACAATTTCTGTCTCTAGATAAAAAAAATAACATAAATGATAATTAGGAGTTTAGACTGCAGAATTCTGAGAAATAAAGTCAGAATAGCAGGGTATAAACTCACACTGATTTATTTTTCAGTATTGCATGAAAGGTCCGAATTGTGATATAAAGACTTGCAATTCTGACTTTTTTTTCTTGCAAATGCGAGTTTGAAACTTGATATTCTGACTTTTTCATGGAATTGTGGGATATTCTATCAATTCGTTTTTTATTTTATAATTAATTGCCATTGTACTTGCATAACATTGCTCTTTTGTTGATTTTAATTGCTTCCATTGTCCTCATTTGTAAGTCGCTTTGGATTAAAGCATCTGCTAAATGACTAAATGTAAATATAAACCTGCAAACTGCTGAGGAGGAAAAGACTGATGTTCTCAAAAAATGTATATCTCACATTTCTTAATTAATAACAAAAAAATATCAAAATTGCAATTTTGTATGACGTAAACCTGCAATTGCGAGAAAAAAACAAAAACATTTAGGTTTGCATTTGGAACAATTTTTTTGGGAATTTTTTTTTTTTAAACACTTTTTTTTTGGAAGTTAAAATAAACCAAATTTTCTTTCACAGTGTAGGACAAGATGTGTTCTCGCCATGATGTTTACCACATGAACAAGCTACAGTGCAGTTTACATATGCATACAGCTACATTACACACTGCATGAAAGGCAATAATCAAAACTGCATAATCCATAATGCGTTAAATACTTACTTCTAAAGTTGAAAGTATAATTCTCTTGTCCACATTCAACTGAAAAACACCCCGACCAGACCTGATTTGCTGACAGCCCATGTGACATAATTTTCATTATTATATCGCTCTCTTGAATACTTTATTCTGATTGGTCAGTCGTGATTGTTTAGTAGCTTGAATAAATGTGTTAATAAACGATAACATCATTAGTAGCTCTGAATAACATACCACCTTGTATTTAAGGCTGGCACTACTTTCACGTCTCTCATGTGACAACACCGCAATCTCGCTCGTTTCATTCAAACTAGGGCTGTCAATGTTAATTGTGTGATTCATTTTGTTTAACACATTAAAAGTATTTAATACAGCAATACTTTTTTTTGGGGGGGGGGTAGATATGTGTCATATCTGCATCGCATATATCAGGTTTTAAAAAGACAGCGCTGCTGTGATTTGTCAACTTTTGTATCTTGAATAAAGATTAATCTATGTTCAATTCATCGTTTCTGCATATATGTTAAATGGCTAGAGTTAAGGTAAATGTATTGAATAGAGACATCATTAGCAGTACTGGTATCAGTGATTCTGGCCTTCATTAGTTATAGACTACTTAGTAAACAGAAGCTTTACATAGATGTGTAGCATGTAAAAACTGAAATATACTTTGGTTTTAACATTGCCTTAAGTAGTGCAAACAGCTCCAGCTACGGACAGCCCATGGGTTCATCTGACTGATCAACCGTCGTCACTGCTAATCAACAGTAGTGATATATTGTTTATTGGCACTGTTGATCTGTCTCAGTAAACTCAGTAGTGAACACAGTACAATCAAACCTCTATCTGTGGACATGATACTTCAGCACTGTGTTTAACATAACGGTTTTTAATGGATTTTTATAGACTGCTAACAATAGACACATCCACCTTGGTTTTCCAACATATACTGAAATGTGGTCATCTTGGGTGTGATGTCAATCCCAGCTCCGACATTTGACTTCAAAGGAAAATGAAACGCAGCATGGAAATCACTGGAGAGGAGCAATGTTTCTTGGGCACTTTGCATCTGGATACTTTAGATCAACTGTGGGCCCTGTGTCTCACCTGATTGCCCGTTGAGGCATAGTTTTTTTAATTGATCAACAATGAATCCAAGATGAAGAATGTATGCAAGACAATTTCTGTCTCTAGATAAAAAAAATAACATAAATGATAATTAGGAGTTTAGACTGCAGAATTCTGAGAAATAAAGTCAGAATAGCAGGGTATAAACTCACACTGATTTATTTTTCAGTATTGCATGAAAGGTCCGAATTGTGATATAAAGACTTGCAATTCTGACTTTTTTTTCTTGCAAATGCGAGTTTGTAACTTGCGATTCTGACTTTTTCATGGAATTGTGGGATATTCTATCAATTCGTTTTTTATTTTATTTTATAATTAATTGCCATTGTACTTGCATAACATTGCTCTTTTGTTGATTTTAATTGCTTCCATTGTCCTCATTTGTAAGTTGCTTTGGATTAAAGCATCTGCTAAATGACTAAATGTAAATATAAACCTGCAAACTGCTGAGGAGGAAAAGACTGATGTTCTCAAAAAATGTATATCTCACATTTCTTAATTAATAACAAAAAAATATCAAAATTGCAATTTTGTATGACGTAAACCTGCAATTGTGAGAAAAAAACAAAAACATTTAGGTTTGCATTTGGAACATGGTTCTCCCTTTGGAAGCACTGCTGCAGCCTCTGCGCTTTTGTTTCTTGATGAACCGATAAACACCTGTGAACATCAACTCCCAGAAATTGCATGAAGCCAGCCAATCAGATAGGGGCATATCATTTTGAGACGACTGCTGTGATTTTTGAATATGCATCAGACATAACGTGGGCGTCCTGCCTCAGGCCGTGACTAACAGTGCTGTAACAGCTCTCTGTTCCAGCTGGAGACTCTCAGGCTGTTTTCAGAGGAGTTTGCTGGAGTGTCCCACTGCATCAGATCTGAGAGCTCTAGTCGATTCTCCAAAAGGTTAAAATGAAACTTTCAGCATTAGAGAGAAACCTCAGGCCATAGCCAACTCATGGATGCTCTCGAATCAAATCTCAGTCAAGGTTGGCGGCCCCGCCGAGAGCCCTTACGCTGACATGCTGAGCATATTTTTTCTTTCATATCACAAGTTCTGCTTTTGAAGAGTTTGTTTTTTAACACGTGATAAGGTTATCTGGAAATGCACTGTTCACTACTGCAGTGTTTTAAATAATTTAAGCAAAGCAAACATAACAGAGA
This sequence comes from Carassius gibelio, assembly GCF_023724105.1. Taxonomy (NCBI): domain Eukaryota; kingdom Metazoa; phylum Chordata; class Actinopteri; order Cypriniformes; family Cyprinidae; genus Carassius; species Carassius gibelio. Next base: position 25,055,587 of record NC_068403.1, on the reverse strand, counting down.
CACAGTCAGAGCTGCTGAATCAAACGCGATGAGAGGGCAACATGATCGATGTCTGATAAAACCCTCTGCAATGTATTAAGTTTGTGAAACAGAATACATTATGCAAGTAGTAGTGTACTATAAAGTAGTAGTATGCTACACATGAATTCACTATGTTGCTTGTTTTTACTCAATATACAATTCTTGCCTCTGACATAAAAAGGCATTTTGAATTCTGAATCTATTTTTAGTGTAAAAACATCTTATCTTTAATAATGAATCAAGAAAGCAGTAACAATTGCAGTCAAGGTCATGTCAGCAGCATTATGGGATACAGGAACCAATGCAATGTGCTCTGTTGCATACTGCCTGTTTTGCATGGTGTGCACTGTATATTATATTTTGCAGAAATAGTATGTTAATAGTATCCTAGTATTGAAGCTGAACAGAATTTTATAAAGGAATTAACATGGGCGAGATCCAGGATTTTAATGGCATGTGAAATGTTAATATTGTTCTTATAATTTTTATCATTTTACTTCACAAGCATGGTCATTTATTACTTTTGGACAAAATATTATTATTATAACTCCCATAGCATCGCATATTGTCTTTATTTGTATTCATTCTAAGGGAATCCGATTTCTTTCTTCTTCTGTCCCACAGGATGATTATCAATAACCAGCTAAACTAATCACCTAAACAGGATCACTTCACTTTAATTTGCCATCACAGTTGGAGGCCAAGAACACAGTTGAACCACCCATAGGAATTAAAATAACAAACATGCAGATATTTAGATTAGGTGTAACTATTATAGTCTGCACACAAATATTAACCAGGGATTTCGTTGGCATTTTCGAAACAGAGGTGGGATTACTTCCTGGGATTGCTGTTAGCTCAGAGTGTTGAAACACTGTTATTGTGTACTTTTAATTTATAATGCTTATCCACATTAGCATAATTATTTTATTTAAACCTCTTTATATTGGAGAATGCATTTCTTATTCTGTTCGTGCAGAAACGTATTAATGTGTACAGGATTCTCAAAGGGCCATACAAAGGGATTTGTTTACTCACCCTCATGTTGGTCTAATCCTGTATGACTTTCTTTTTCAGGGAAACCCAGAAGGAGATATTATTTAGAATGTACAAGCTGTGCTTTTCCATATGTTGAAAGACAATGGTAATGAAATGGGAACTCTCCCGAAAATGTAAAGCACTATAATAACATTAAAAGTCTTTTAAAGCCATTAGACATATTCATCCAAAAAATAAATAAATTAATAAATACCATATTTTAAAGAATGTTTATTAAATTTCTTAAATTCTTAATCATTTAATATTATGAAATAATAATTTTCTCAAAAAATATTTCATCGATCAAGTCATGGTTGTTCAGTTGTTCAGAAGCAAAACTAGTGATGGCAGATTTGCTAAATAATCAAAAAATTAATATCTGTTTGCAAAAAGGTCTGAAATGGTGTGTGATTCAATTTGATTCTTTCAGACAGTTCACTCATGCACTGAATCTTTTCCAGAAGTTTCTCACACTTAAACAATTCTATATTTTATATACAGGCTTGGGAGGGTTACTTTAAAAATGTATTCCGTTACAGTTACTAATTACTTCATAAAAAAAAGTATTCAGTAACGTAATCCAAGTACCACAATAAGAAAGTAATGTAACTGATTACTTTTGGATTACTTCTGGATTACTTCAAGGTCAAATATTATTTTTTAAAAACAACAACATTTATTAATTAAGAACTTCACAGACCTAATTAATATATATGTAAAGGACTATTCAGACATCTAGTGCATGGTATTGGTATTACAGATTATTTTGTTTTATTTTGAAGAAAATATAATAAGAAATAATTCTAAGGAAATGTTTTTTCAACAGGAAAATAGAGAATACAAATTAATTTTTTCCCAAACAAATATAATAAGAACAAAATTTTTAGACAATGGAAAATCTTTCTTCAACAGGAAAATAGAGAATACAAATTATTATTTTTTTCAATGAAAATATAATAAGAACAATTTTTAGACAATGGAAAATGTTTCTTCAAAAGAGAGAATACAAATATATATTTGTTAATCTTTGCAAATGTAAAACTAATTTTGAAAAGTGCAAATGCTCCTTTAGGTTGGATGTCGAATCCTTCGATGAAGAAAGTGTTTTCTTTGCTGGAAGGCACAGTTTGCACTGTTCAACGTTGTTTGCAATTTCTTCTTTTTAAAAAAAATAGCAGCGGAATTTCCATGAAATGAACGCGTTTTTGCAGCAGTGATTCAATCTGCGTCTGAGGAGATTGCAGACAGCTGTTATTTGCGCATGCACCAGCGGGTGGCACACGTGACTCGCGTGAGTCATTAATCAAGCTGCGCTGTATATATTGTTATTATCATAGACAGTAAAAGAAATGGACACAGCGACCCCATTGGAACTCAACTGAGACAATTGAAGCCCATTTTTAGCGTTTTTTAGCACTTCCGTTTCTGACGCGCAGACTCAAACGAAGCTTGACGACGTCAGCAACCTGTCTGACAGATGTAAATCTTCTAGTAGCTGTGCGTGCAAACTGCCATCGTTAATCTTGCAGAGACGGCGAGCTTGAGCGGGGAGTTCTTTGTCGTGAGTGAGCAGGAGAAAGTATTCTGATTCATTATTTTGTATAGTATTTTAAAATGTAACGCCAGTACGCCATATTAATTTAATTGCCTGCGAGCTTCTCCTCCTGTCGGTACGGTAATGCGACAGAGAGTCGAGTGGTTATGTGCAATCGTTAGCCTATTTTTTACAAAAACTGTTTCTACGGGGCCATAATGTAACATAGAAGGTAATGGAGCCCTTTATACATTGTCGTGTATCTTTAGAAATAAATAATGGACAAACGGAGTCTTTAAACGCCTCAGATGTAAAGTTATTCGCTGTCAAAGAGACGCCAAAATGAATGGGAGGTCAATGGGAATGCTAACGCAAGTGAAGTTCTGCTACAAGATGGCAGCACGCAGCCGACTTCAACTTCCGGTCGACTTCCTTGCCGCCTGGTTATTATGCCAAATTAAAATATTGATTTATTTAGTTTTAAATGAAACCATTGTAATCCTGAAAGTATTCCCCCTTTTTCCAAAATGTAACTATAATCTGATTACTACGTTTTTGACGTAACTGTAATGAATTACAGTTACTGGATTTTTGTATCATGATTACATAACGCCGTTACATGTATTCCGTTACTCCCCAACCCTGTTTATATATGGCCACAAAAAAGAGGTGGCTATTTATCCATTGTAAGAAAACATGCAAATGTCATATTGTTTGTTAACGATGAAATCAACTCTTTGTTGCGTATGTAGTTACTCTGTAGGTAAACATGATTTAAATCATTTATATCCAAAAAGAGTAGCAAAATATGGACACACTTTTGCAGTACTGAGGAAAGCTTAGAAACACGGCTGAGATTCTGACATAATGTTTAGATCCTCGCAAAAAAAAAAACACTGTATGGCTTCAAAAGAGTCATATGCTGTGATGTAGGCCTATAGAAAAGAGCAGTAAATCACTGTTGATAACTGTCACTTCTGGGTGAAGTATCCTTTCTAAAGGGCACACTTCCAGTACAGTCGGATGCAAATGCATGAGTCTTATCTTCCCTAGGTAGATGGTCATTAATAACATTTCAGCCAAAGTTTCAACGTGTGGATTTGCACACGATCAAATTCAAATATCCCATCAATCCATCAGACCATGCATGATGCAGATATCAGAAATAAACCTCACAGGGCATTCATATTGAACTGGTTCAGCGTAAAAAGAATCAACCTTAACATGCGCCACACTGGCACTGGAGTTTATAGATGCTGATGTTTTAAACATTGATTTTTTTTCCCCAGTGAAGTCCCTTCATAAAGCAAATTCAATAAAGCAGCGTCAGTGATCAATATCAATATAATAAGACTCATGCAAAACCCCCTTTGTTTTGAATTATTCCAAATGTTTCATTATATTGTCAAGCATTTCCATGGTATTGTTTATATGTGCACATAAACCCAATCTCAGGTTTATGTGGCAGACTATACAACCTTCTCATCAGATGGAAGCTAAAAATAGTCGAGCCCCCCGCCCCTTCCTTCTTTCTTTCTTTCTTCACCTGCCTCTGCTCACCTTTTTCCTCATCCTCATTCACCAGCTCATGTAGTGTGAATCCCACCCTCCGTTTCTCCACACACACTGAAGAGTGAAGTGTGCGACACCACAGTTTAAACGAGCACCGATCTCGACGGTAAGCATCGTTTATGACTGAACAATGGTGACTCGCTCCACCAGTCACTCTCCAAAGTTCACAAGTATCAATAACCCCCGTCTGTTTCCAAGACACGGCAGAGATGCACTGGAAGCAAAGCAAAATCACTCTTCTATAGGTCTCTTAAATATATCATCGAAGGCAGTGTGAGAGTGTGCATGTGAATGTGGCATGAGACGGAGCGACTGGAGCGCAGTGCCAGCGCTTGCTTACAGATGTGTCCACTAGCAGCCGCGTCTATTAGTCCCAGCGCTCCTGGTTGGCACGGGATGAATGATTCTGCACTCTTAAAAATAAAGGTGCCTCAAAAGGTTCTTCAAGCGAGGCCATAGAATAACCATTTCTGGTTCCACAAGAACCATTCAATCAAAGGTTCTTTGTGGAACCACCTCTTTCTTACCTTTTTGTTATCTGAAGAACCTTCTTTTCGCTGTAAAAAGAACCTTTTGTGAAGCAGGAAGCTTCTTCAGATGTTAAGGGTTCTTAATGGAACCATGGACAGAAGGGTTCTTCTATGGCATCGTGAAGCACCTTTATTTTTAGAGTGTGATGCATGAGAGTTCGCACATCTGGAGGTGAGAAGCGTGTGTTTTTAAAGACTTGAGACATCCACACAAAGATAAAACCTGAAAGGCTCATGCATTATGAGGGCATTTTGTCAAAAAGGTATTGTTTATGAAAATATAGATAGGGTTTCTATGAGGGTTATGATCAGGTTTAGATAATAAAAACAGCACTGTCTCATGATTAAATAATAGAAGTTAATAGAAAGTAATAGAAAAATAAACGTGCATGTTTTTGTTTATTAGAAGCAGCTTTGGAGATGCTGCGTGAGATGAAAAGATCACACCTTACTGATCCCAGTTTTAGAACAACTGATACTTTCTTCACTCTTTTATCTTGACTAATGTCTGCGTTTTAATTGATAACAATCATTTCATCCAAAAAGCCCCTTTACTTTTAGACTGAATGATGCTGAAGTGAATTAGAAATAAAGAGTCTTACCTGAGTCACTCGAGGAAGGACGTGAAGGTTTGCACTTCCTCTGTATGCCAGCGAGTCAGTCAGCGATGCAGTCAAAGCACTTGTCTCTGTTTCTTAATGTAAACACCGCAAACTACTTCGTGAAATCTTGGTGTACCACAAGACTCCTTGTATATATTTCAGTCACTAAGAGATTTATTTTTTTCTGGCTTGTTTTGCGTCAGCCGGCTGCTGTTTGTTTGCACTGCTTCTTTTGTGTGTCTGTACTGTATGTTGACAGCATCACTGAATTGAGCGTGCTCTTCCACTCTCCTCAGCAACACTCGCTCTCTCGCTCGCTCTCGGCTTTGTTCATTCCTCCATCCGAGACGATTCATCAGCGTGAGAGCGAGAGGGGGGACAGGAGAGACGGTTGTGTGAAGGGGGGAAGACAGAATGACACAGTTATGGTTCGTGTTACGTTCGTTGAATGCACAGGAGAGTTTTGATGCATGAATGAATATTCAGAAGAAAAAAAACTGCGTTCAATATGATGCTGATTTATTAAAACGACATGTGCACCCCTGTACAGATAAGGATGGTTTATTCTTACCTAGAGAGAGAGAGAGAGAGAGAGAGGCATACACTGGAGGAGATATAAGATAAGAAAAACCACTATCAAGTAATAATAGGACTGGCTACAACAGAGAACATTTCAAAACTCAATGTGAACAAATAGAGTGAATCTCACAAATCCTGTCAAGAACACACAAGTTATATTGCACTCAAATCCAAAGAAAATGAATCATAGCTACAGTATATGAGGAGGACCATAAGGGAAGTCATTGTGACATTTATTTTAAAAAAATAGCAATCCTATAGGCTGCTCACCCTCATGTTGCTCATGCCTGTGGAACATGAAAAGTTATTGTGAAGAATGTTGGTTTATGGACTATTGAAAAATAAAATACACTGAGACATTTCTCTAATGTCTCCTTTCATGTTTCACAGAAGAAAGAACGCAAGAGATGTTTGGAACAAATTGAGAGTCAAATGATTTTGGGATTTTTTTTTATTATTTATTTAATAACTTTCCCAGCTAACACACTCTAAGAACATTATGCTAACGGTCCCATGAGGTTATGAAAAAGTTTGTTCCGGATGGTCTCGTACTTCTCAAAAGTTTTTTTTTTTGTTTGTTTGTTTTATGGTAGGGTTAAGGGAACATGTCATTTTGAAATTTTGCAAACGGAAAAGGAACATCATATTCTGAAACCATTAGTAACATTTAAATAATATTAGACAAATGTCTAACTAATTATCTATCTATCCATCTATCTATCTATCTATCTATCTATATATATATATATATATATATATATATATATATATATATATATACACACACACACACACACACACACACACATGTTTGTTTTTGTGAAAAGTGGGGACATCCCATAGGTGTAATGGTTTTTATAATGTAGAAACTGTATATTCTATCGCCCTTCACCAACCCTACCCCTAACCCTAACCCTCACAGGGTTAGTAAATGTACTGAATATGCACTTTGTACTTCAAAAAATACTTTTACTGGAATTTTATATAATATTATTTAAATTAAAATCCACTTAAGTGTACTTAAACAGACTTAAGACTTTGTAATAAAATCCAATGAAACATTTTACTTGAAAGTTCATTTGAAATCATTACGTTTTCTTTTTCAACCATTCAGTATTATACAACACTTAGTTCAAATTTACTGAATGTAGTCAATTGCAACTACATCATTATAAATGTGCAATTAAAATCTATTTAAATACCAGCTGACACATATGTTTCAATACAAATGACATGTAAATATATTTAATCGTTTACCATAAATGCTTGTCAGTGCATTCGCAGCACTCTATAAACATAGTTCAAAGACAGTATAAGTAATTGCACGTAAAGATAGACTTAAGTCTCACTTAAGTGAGCTCAAACTAATTCCACTTAATAAAAAACTCAACTATAATACATTTTCAGCGATTTGTCATAATTCGTTTCAGTTTGCACTTAAGTGCATTATTTTAAAGCACCTTATTTCTATAAAAAGTACTCTTTAAATTAAAATGTGCTTCTTTTTCACAAGAGCGTCATTGGGGATGAGTAAACAATGACAACATTTTCAACTTTTCATACTTTATATATGTTCAAGTATTACTTACTAACCATGTGAAGTTATTGCTAATGTAACAACTGTGTAAAGCAAATAAACCTTCTGGGTTTCATTTGATACTTTATTTTGAGACTGTTTTCAGAGGACAATCCACCCACAGGAATTACATCACTATCACATAACCAGCAGCTCATCCATCCGACCCATCTCTAAAAGGACGATTAAATGAAAAGCACATTTTAGGTAAGAATTGCATCATATAAGCACTTAATAAAAACACAAGCTGCATATTACTGCTTCTAAACCCGCTCCGTAACCTGTCTCGAACCCTTCAGCTGTAAATGCATCACCATAAACACAAATCGTTGTATTTATAGAGCTTATTTTGAACAGAAAACACGTATATCAGAGAAGCACACCCACGTGCAGACACACGGTATCCATCATGATGCTAAACAGCAGTATTTGGATGACATTTAGATCCCTGCTGGCTTTTTAATTAAAGAAACTGCCATTGTGAAGAAGGCAAACGCTGCAGATATAAAGATCCACAGGCATTTCTTATTTTAGAAAGGATTTTGGCCCTTCATCTCGCAGTTAACCTTCACATTTACCAGCTTTAAGAATGATTTTTAATTATGCCTGTAAGGTTTCGGGATACACACTTTTGATCGTTTAAGCGCAAAAGACTGTTGCGTAACAAACCAATGGATGCATGTTTAATCATAAAATCGCATTATGAAATGTTTCCATCTAATATTTGGAGACACTTTCAAGGAAAAGGATAAAAAGCGATGAGCTCCATTATGACACTTCATCATGTTATCTTGGAGAAGCTGCATGTGTAATCACTTCCTTTGCTTGTTCAGTGCCTCCACCGAGCACAAATGTCTCATCTCTCCGGGTTTCATCATGTTTAAGCACTGGAGTGTGTGAGTCTCGGATGATGATGATGATGATGATGATGGAATTGCTATTAGGTCTGTGATATTGCATAGAGAGTGGAAACCAGAGAGGAACTAGAATAGAGAAAAGCCCAACACTTACTCTATTGTGGGGTTGCAGGATAATTGCATCTTTCCATTGCTGATATGATGACAAAGAGAATTGGTTTGAATAGTAATAGACCTAGACATCATCCAGGCTGATTTCTTGGCCAATATTTGGCTGTTATGGAATTAAACGAATTGATAACTTGGACCCATTTGTCAATTAACATGGTCTTTTTGCTTTCTACCAGCAGCCTTCATGTGCATTTTATGTAATATGTAAAATATATACAGTACAGACCAAAAGTTTGGACACACCTTCTCATTCAAAGAGTTTTCTTTATTTTCATGACTATGAAAATTGTAGATCCACACTGAAGGCATCAAAACTATGTATTAACACATGTGGAATTATATATGGAATTATATACATAAAAAAAGGTGTGAAACAACTGAAAATATGTCATATTGTAGGTTCTTCAAAGTAGCCACCTTTTGCTTTGATTACTGCTTTGCTCACTCTTGGCTTTCTCTTGATGAGCTTCAAGAGGTAGTCACCTGAAATGCTCTTCCAACAGTCTTGAAGGAGTTCCCCGAGAGATGCTGAGCACTTGTTGGCCCTTTTGCCTTCTGTCTGCGGTCCAGCTCACCCCTAAACCATCTGGATTGGGTTCAGGTCCGGTGACTGTGGAGGCCAGGTCATCTGGTGCAGCACCCCATCACTCTCCTTCTTGGTCAAATAGCCCTTGATGCCTTCAGTGTGACAGTGTTTCATAGTCATGAAAATAAAGAAAACTCTTTGAATGAGAAGGTGTGTCCAAACTTTTGGTCTGTACTGTATATATTTACAATATTCAAAAGAATATGCAAACTGAATCTAATGTTTTCTTTTCATGATAATTGCAATTAAGGGTTAATGCATTATCGGTTATATTTATATTAAATGCAGCTATTCAAATGAAGAGTTGTTTAGGATGTTTAGGTTGAATAGGATGTTTATAAGCATATGTAATGTCATAAATCTCTTGATATGAAATGTGATTGTGCACTGCTGAATGCATTTCATTTCTATTGAAACTCGCACTTACATCTTTTAGTAATTACACATTCATAATGATAAAGTTGCAATTTAAGTGACCTTATATTTCATTAACATTATATTATCCTTTAAGTAAATTTTATTATTATTATTAATATACTTTTAGGATTTGCAATACTCTACTGTATTTTCTTCAATACAGTTAAATGCACTTCTTTTTTCCAAAAGGCAAATGTCATTCTAAATAACAAAATTAAACCACAGCCTCCAAATTATCATGTTTGAAGCCTATGCCATTCATTCATTCATTCATTGTTCTTTTTTTTTTTATTTAATTTTTTATAAAAGTTGCAAAACTTTGTTTTAAATCGAAATTTTAAATAAAACAGATTATTTACAAAGAAATGCAATGTCAGTCTTTCTGCTTTAAAATTGTACTCTTACATGCTGTTACCTACCTTTTTATTTTATTTTATTTTACAAACAAACTAATAAAAAGTAGAAAAAAACTCAAAATCATTTGCTCACCCCATGTTGTTAAAAAAAAGTAGTGAAAAAGAAAAGGAGATGTATTGTGGGTGAGAGGATGTTGATTACAGCGGTCAAGCTCCAAAAAGCACATTTAAAAATGTTGTAAAGTTTGAAGTCTATAGCTTTGCAAGAACAGACTGATATGTATTCACCAATGTTAGTTTCAAACATCTAACTACTAGCGAGCAGAAGGTGAGCTTCTTTTACTTTATCTGCCAAACACACTGGGTCTGCATCCTCCTCCTCATACGTGATTACAGAGACGCTGTGTCACCTCCAAAACTCTTCACTTTGACTTTGATTCTCTTATAAACTGCAAATCTTTGCATATTAGACAAGAACTTTATTGGCTTACCTTTATATGCCGGAAATTTCAGTTTATCAGAGATCGGTTCATTTGAAAAATATGCTTCAGTGTCATTCCTGCATCCTCCAGAATGTTCCTGTAATAAACACGGCCTTTATTAGGCTGCTCTGCCTCCAGATCACCGGGACCAACAGCAGAATATTCTGATTCAGAGCTAATTATAGAATTACATCATATCATAATTATAAAAATATTGTATTGCTTAAATGCTTTAGATAGAATGTGTAAATGTCATTATGTTACTTTTTTTAATTAGCCAGGTTTTTAATTAATATTTGTTAGTAATTGTATGTTGTTTATATATATTTTTTTATATATATATATATCGTCCCCTTGGAATTATAAGGTTCTATCTGCATTCTGAGTAGTTTTGAGATATTGAGCTTTAAAGTTTTTGTGTTCCATAGACTTCTGTAGATAGAACCTTTTTGTTTTTTCAATAAAAAATCCCAAAACGTACACAACTTAAAATCAAACATCACATAATGTAAATAAATTGTCACAGAATAAGAATATGTGAATAACTCAATTTTGACAAAAATGTCAGATAGAACCTTATAATTCCAAGGGGACGATATATAATATAGAATATTTGTTATAATTTATATATATAACAGTATTATTCATAATATTCCAGGAGGATAAAATGCCCCGTTGATACAAATAACATTTTTGTTAAAAATCTAATAACACAAAGACTGTGGACATTTTTCTTACCTGGTTTATAATTCACGTCATTGTCACAAAAACCATGATAACGATTTTGGACACATTTAACATTTATTTTACAGAAGAAGAAATAATAACAGCATTTCCCCCCACTCTTCCCAATATCAGATCAACTATATTTAGCAAGCTCTTCAATTTCAACATTTACTCTCCCAATTCAGTCCTACGCAAAGCATGCTGGGAACTACAACTCCACTGCCCAGTTTCATTTAATCCAACAAAAATGATTCATGCAGCCCTTTCATAAATGGATGAAGTATACTGCAGTTTTATTTTCAATCACTGAATGCAATGGAATAAAGTTGTGAAAAACTTCGCTTTGGCTTATTTTAATTAATTCAACTGAACAAGCAGTAAAATCAATCAATCAATCGTTATTTGGGTGATACTGTAGATGCACAGCACCCCAGGAGTGTGTACTGTATATGACAGAGAGTGAACTGACTGAAGGTGAGCGGGAGAGTGTGTGGATGAAAGAGTCTAGATGCTGTAGAAAAGAAAATGCTGAAGTTTCCAGCCTGCAGTTTTTACTGAGATTGCCTTTAAATCTCTCTTCTCAGAATCTGTCATCTGCTCTAATCACTAATACCTGGAATCCAGCGCGACTCGGAGCTGATAGATGGAGGTAATTTGAAACAGACCCATATGTGACCTCACCTTCACAAGGCTGTGTGTGCATTTACAGAAGAGCAAAATTACCTCCAGTCAGGATAAAAAGTTAGCTCACTCAATGCACTGCACAAATAAATGGCTTTTATTGGCAGAAATAAGTCATTTAAGCACATCAAGCAGCATATATTGATGCTCCATCGATTTGTTGCCACATGATTCAGCTTCATCATCGACAATTAGGCTGTTAATTACACTTTAAAACTCTTATCATGTTTCAGAGAGTTGTGTTTTTATAACAAAGTCTTACTGCTTCTATTATTCCCATAGAGAGATATAAGTACAGTCTGCGTTATTCTTGTGATGCATTAGCACAGCTATATTGATTTCAACAGTCGTTGCCTCTGGAGGCAAATGTGACAGCAAACGTTCTTCAGTCAGATGCACAGGAGATCTGAGCTGTTCCTTCTGCATGATCATCACAAAAACAATTCAGATTTCTGCATTGTCTGAAGTAAATGTGAGCGTGGCTGGCTGTGCTCCAGCGCTTGTTTGAATTCAGTTTCAGTTTATCTGCAAAGTACTTTTCAAAATACACATTGTCCCAAAGCAGCTGTGAAAGAATAGTTCCATACTGCAGGGAATCTGAAATTGGTTTTCCTTCCTTAAACTGATAGTCCACTGAATCATTTAGTCACCATCATATCGTACCAAACTATGAAAAAAGATGCTGAAAAAAAGCAAACAAAATACAAAGACAAAAGTACAAGGCTACAGAAATTGTTAGAGAAAAGGCTAAAGAGAATAGCTTTGAAAGCTACTGAATCAAAAGCAACGAGGAGCAAAACCTTGACAAGGAAATGCAAGAAACTAGCAAAAACTGGCGGTTTGTCTAAATACCCAAACTTGCAGTCTTAGCCCCTTGAGAATGTGTGCATGTAACAGGAAGTAAGCCTGCAAGACTGTCCCAGGCTTTAAAAACACCAAAACACAGTGCCCTAAATGCACACTAAACCACACTATCAAGCTCTGGAGCGGCATTCAAGGATAAGTGTATCCCATCATGCATCACGTTCTTAAAATAAATTGTGAAACTTTTTGCCAAGATCTTGCAAGAGGTTGTGGAATCCTTTCCACTGTGAGATAAATATTTATAACGTAGATATTAGCTATAATCTGAAAGTAAAACAGGATGTGTTGTGGCGTGTTTGGTGCAAAGATGATAATTAGATGATGAGAAGCACAACTGTTATTAAATTGTGCCATCTGTTATAGAGACTACTGAAGTTTATTTTAAAATTAAATCATCATAAAACCTAGTGAAAAATGAATTTACTAAAATCTGTTTGAAATGCATTTATTTCATTCTAAGTACAAATAAATTTAGATTTGCTTTAATTAATTAACAACTAATTTTATGCTTAATGCACTTTAATTGTGTTTAGGTAGTGCTGAGGTCTAACTAAAGAAGTTTCAATTGATATTGAAGTCATATTTTTATAGATTTGAACTGAAATAAATTTATTTATTTAAATTTATTTCATTTTTACTGGTGAACACTTGCATTTGTACAACACTATAAGTGTGTCCCATCGAGTAATGAAAAGTTCTACACACTTGAACACTTGGGCCAAATCTGGAAATATGTCAAGTGGTCGAGTGGTCAAGTTCAAAAAACGCAAGTGTGGTTCATAGAAACTTGATTCTTAAAATTAATAAATTAATTTGTTAACATTACAGTGCATATTTAAAATGTTCTAAATCATTTACTATGTAGTGTTGTTCAAATACTGTTGACATGGTTGCCAGGGTGCTGGTAGATGTTTTTTTTATTATTATTATACTTTTTTTTTTTTTTACTGGCCTACCCCCAAATTGTTCACTAAAAATGTAGCTCATACTATGGGAGTCAATGGGATCCAAAACAACATAGCACTGGACCTCACTGATTCTCAATTTATAGACAAACCAAACCAAACCAAAAAAAAAAAAAAAAAACACCAACAAAACAAAACAAACAAAACAAAACATCAAAACACAGGAAACTAAACAAGACAAATCAAAGAAGAAGAAAAACAAACAAAGGCAAATAAAGCCAAACAAAACAATGATTCATTCTTCAAATCTTCTTTTATCTTCCACAGAGGAAAACATAATCATACAGATAAGACTTGAGGATGAATAAATGATGAGAGACTCTCATTTTTGTGTGAATAAATCCCTGTAATAGAGGATGTGGCCTCAGATTGGATCAGTTAATGAAATGAACAGCCAACAACAGACTCCAGTTAATAATAATGATGATACCAATATTTCCTGCTCTGGTGTTCTTACTGACACACATTGTTAAAGCACTCGAGCGCTCCTCACCAGGATCTTCTCAGGCAAAACAAGTATTTTACTTTATAAACCCCCAGTGGGCAAAGCCAAAGGCGAACGTGAAGATCTTACTAAGATGTTGAAATAGATGAGGAGGAAACCTTGGAAGTTACAAGCACTCAGCTGGGGAAACCCTTCTTGATGGCACATTTAAACACATGCGAAGCATACAAATATATCACGCAGTAATAATTATGCTAATGATTCATTTAGAATCTTAATCTAGTAGATTCTTTGAGTAGAATTCTCTACTAATTCTCTACTAGAATATGTAGTGAACCTCAGGATGGGCATGACATGAAAAGAACAACAAAAGATGTACATAAAAAGAGTTTTGAAGTTGCAAATATATATAAACGTGTAAACAAAAAAAAAAGTTTAGTCCACGCTTTTCTGTGGTGTTTTATTGTCCACTAGGCAAAATTCATTTGGAAAGGAAATACTATCTCTTCTCAACAACCAATCTGAGGAATCATTTATATCCATTGCAGGATGATTTATGCATCGAGGGGTTTGTTCAAATCCCTTACCTTAAGTATGAGCAATAGTTATAGTGATGCTTGCCCTCGTAAACATCATACTGAATAACAAGAACAAGAGCATCAGCAGAGCTTATGGCACAAAATCAATAGGCAAGAAGCATACAGTACAAGCTTATTCTACTTCTGTGAATTAAAACAAGAACTTTGTATATAAAGATCACAAAAGGGATAATAAATCACTGTATATATTCCAATCTAATATGACAAATGGTGGAAACAGAAAGCCTATGAATAAGCCTTCTAATGCATTTTACTTTATACAGCACTTCGGGTCCTTTAATATGATTGGACAAGCAGCGGTGCATGAGTGTGTTCATCAGATCTGCAGCATTTGCATCTGCATCAGTCAGTCTGCGCATTAGTTCAGAGATGCACGGCGCTGACAATGTAACAGGCAATGCATTACAAGTAACGTGGGTTATGTAATCAGATGACTTTTTAAAGTATTGTATAACATTTTCATTTACGAAAATATCAGAGTTACTTTTTCAAATAAGCGATCCCATTTATTGACTGACAGCTCTTCTGTCCCTTTGCTAAGAGAAATCATGTGTAGAGGTAGTGTGTGCACTCTGTGAACATTGTATTTAAGTTACTTTCCCAAAAACTGGTAACAAGCATTATTAAAATGTAAGTTTCTCAATATTAACTTCTGGTTAATTAACAAGATGATTTATATGATTTAAGGGACAGTTCATCCTTCAGTTCATACCTTTAAGCTCTGTAAATTGATTGATTGATAGACTGATTGATGTTAAGAAAGCAATTATATATAATATATTAAAATAATAAATACAATAAATTGCTTTATACACTAAATGTATATCAATTGCATTTGAACTTATTAGTTGTATAGTTGAGAGCTTTTCAGACCTACTTCAATTAACTTGAATACTTTACATTTATTTCATGATGTCTATTGACTTTGGTTACTGTGATGCCTTGTTTGGTTAATATTACATCAGTTAAATCACTGGAATGAATGATCAATGATGATTGGGTATTAACTCCATTCCATAATATACAGTAGTAAAAGCTGTTTTCTGATCTTATCAGTATTTAATGCCGTGTTTAGTGAACATGAGGGAGAGGTTTAAAGTAATGAGGTTTGTTGTTGTCATGCAAGGTTATATCAGTCCAATTGCTGTACATCTTCATTGTTTCATCCTGCAGCATCAAACATTCATTTTCAGTAAATAAACGGAAGGCAAATATGAGATTGACATTTACTGGCATATTACTGATGTTAGTTGTCATAATGGGCACCTCCCAAATCCCAAAAGAGGCTGCAGAGCTGAAATAACTGCTACTCTCATATTCCCATTCTATCAGAAATGAGGTCAGAAACTGTCAGGATTTACTGAGACAAATACCAAACAAACGCCTGCCTGCTCAAATACACTTCTACAGAACACTACAGAACAATCTATCTATCTATCTATCTTCCATTACCCACCCATCCTCCCATCCATCCATCTATCATCAATTTCATCATCCATCTATCAATTTATCATTTATCCATCCATCCACACATAAATACATCCTCCGTCCATCCAACCATATATAATCCATCCATTCCATCATCCATCCATCCAGCCATATATCATCCTTTCCATCCTCCATCCCTCCGCCTATCCATCCAACCAAACAAGTATCATCCATCCATCGAACCATATATTATCCCTCAGTTCCATCATTCACCAATCATCCCATTTATCTATTCATCCATCCATCCACACATACATATATATGCCATCCATTCATTCATCATCCATTCATCCATCCATCCATCATCCATCCAATCATATATCATCAATCCATCCATTCATTATCCATCCATCCATTTATCCATTCCATCATTCATCCATCCATCCAACCAAACATATATAATCCATCCATCCAACCAACTATATATAAAACCCTCCATTCCATCATCCATCCATCCATCTATCCATTCATCATTTATCCATCCTCCCATTCATCTATCCATACATCCATCCACACATACATACGCATCCATCCATCATCCATTCCATCCTTCCATTCATCCATCCAACCATATATCACCCAACCATATATAAACCCTCCATTCCATCATCCATCCTCCCACTCATCTATTCATACATACATTAACACATTCATGTCATCCATCCAACCATATACCATCCATCCTCCATTCATCATTCATCCATCCAACTGACCATATACCATCCATCCATCCATATGTAACCCCTACATTCCATCATCCATCTATCCATTCATCATTCATCTGTCCTTGCTTTCATATATTCATCCATCCATCCACACATACTGTACATACATATGCCATCCATCCATCCATCATACCAAGTATGCCAGAGCAATCATGACTTTACTCTATGTTTTTGGCCCTGTTATGAATGTGATTTGATTAAGTGTAGATCTCACTGGAACATGTTGGCTCCACTATTAGATCTGATTGGCTTTGTGTGGAACAACTTCTCTCAGTTTATACAATATCAGGGACAAGCAGCCAAGATAATAATTATCCATAATTACATGTTATTCTGGTGTGAATATGAGCATTAGAATGAGCTGTTATCTTCTTAGATCAATATCTGTGCTGGCCCTGTCTGCTCTCTTGATTCTTTATGTTATTTAAATGCTATATTTAATTAACAAAACTCGAAATAAATATTTAATTTAGCAATATTACATGAGCATGAAACAGAATTAAGTTTGATGTGAGTTTCATAGTGTGCTTAAAGGGTTAGTTCACCCAAAAATTAAAATTAGCCTATAAATTACTCACCCTCAAGGCATCCTAGGTGTGAACGGACTTTCTTCTTTCAGACGTATCCAGAGTTATATTAAAAATGGTATTTGTTCTTTCAACCTGTTTAATGGCACTCAGTGGGTGTTGCATTGCATCAGTCCAAAAGAAGTTAAATAAAAAGTGCCCATCCATAATCCATAATTAGTGACCGTTGTTTTATTTTGATCTCTCCCCTGCACTTTGAAGTTCATCACTTCTGAGCTGTGCATGCTCAACACTGACCTTGTACGTCATCTGCCTGGAGCTGCTTCTGTGTACTGTTGGCGCAAGCTACATTAAAGTGAATATTGCATTTTGAATTTGGTTTGATATTTTTTCTTACAAAAAAAGCATCAATTCACTACAAGGAGGCCTTTATTCACCCCCTGGAGCTGTGTGAGACACTTTTTATTATGGATGGGCATTTTGGGTGAACTAACCCTTTAGTAATTCTACTTTTGCAGTGTACTTCAAGTTTATACAAGTATATAAAAAAAATCTGTACTTGCAGATATTATAATTATGAGATTAACGAAATAAAAGTTTACACTTTATCATAAAAAAGAGTCTTAAAAAGAGTTCACTTTCACCACTATGTTTCTTAAAACCGTCCTGTTTTTGTGTTGAGACTGCAATAAATTACCAGTTTTCTGATGATGGGCAAAAAATAACCTACATGCTCACGGCCTTGACATGAGTGCTGACAGAGCGATTTTTGTTGCGTTTGGATGTTTGCACAATTCCTCAGGGAAAGATCTGTGATAAGGCGTGTCTTCCTCTGAGGGAGGAACGGAGGAAGAAAACTGCCACAGAACAAGCTCTGCTTTCTCTTTGATTTCTAATCTAATTTTAGCCGCTAAATACTCCAGCACACATCGAGGAGAAGATGACCTTTTATGCTGGCATATCAAATGTCTGTTCCTCAGTATGATATCCAGTGCTGGGCTTTTACCTTTCTTTGCCTCACGGGAAGTTGATGGGCCTCTGCGTGAAGTCCATCTGACTGTAGCCTCTGCCTTTCTTTTGTGAGAAGTAACTCCAGCTTCCTTAGGCAAACAGAGCTAATACTGCATTCATTAGCTCTGGACTCATGGACTACCTTCATTCTCAAAGTCATTTGTATTGTGAAGTGTTTTTGTTCGTGTCTGTAGTGCAATACAAGGATTGTCTCATTTATTAGGGTAATTTGTCAGACGCTAGTATGGAGGAATAATTTACAGAGTCTGTTTGTTTCCTGGGAATTGAACTCATGACCTTGACTATGCTGTTAAACTACAGCAAGGTAAATGGGAGAAACAAACTATGCACTCCAATATAAATAAATATCACATTATGTTCACCAAGGGATAATGTAGGTCTAAGGTTGTTTTTAAGGGACCTATTGTACACTTTTTTTTCCTCATAGGTCCAGGTATAAATGTTAGTCAAGGTTTCTTAAACTAAACAATTTGTTATTTATTTTTACATGTCTCTCTGGATTGTAGAATTAAACAGTCTATTTTTATTTTTATTTCTATGGAAGGCCAAACAAAATAGTTTACTTTCACACTGAAACACACAGCTTCTCCACAAAATGGCGCTGGCAGCAACAGTGAGAATAAAAGGTATGCTTTCTTTTTTGGCATGAACATTTGAACAGCGTTTTGCAAACCTTCCCACATAGTGACGTAGACATGTGGGGGTGTGTTAGAATGAGCCATTTTAGTGGGGTGTGAACATGTCTTAACTGTTATAAAGTATATCTCTTTGGATTTGAGACTTTAATCTTTGCAACTTTACAGATCTTCTTCATGCAACAAGAGCTTGTAACACTCCAAAGAGAAAGGAAAAATTGAAATCGCATCATATGACCCCTTTAATATAAATTAACAAATCAGAAATAGAATTGAGTTTTAACTTATATGTTTATTTATACAGTATCTAATAATTTAGATATGTGTAAGACAAGTCTTTTTAGAGCTCATTGAAGAATTCAAATATATTTCAATACATTTTTTGGAAATTAAAAAAAAGAAAGTATTTTCTCTAAACATTTACATTGTGCATATAATAGTAATAAAATAATTAAACTTTATATAAAAAGGGCCTAAAGAGTAACCTTTTGCTTGTACATAAAATTATTTACTATTGTTAATATAATTATTACAGAAAAGGAACATATTGATGAAAAACTATCAACTAAACTTTTCAACTTTCTAATTTATTTGTTAATAATTATGGATGATAAAAAAAAAAAAAAAAAAAAAAAAACTAGTTCCCTTTCAGTCGGTCACGTTCGACATTACGAATGGGATCTCGCCCGAGAGCCCAATCACCTTCGAGTGGTACAAAACGGGCCAATTGTACACAAAGTAGTCTGTGGAATTTGCATCACGAGCTCCGCCCCGCAGAGCGGGTATATAAGGAGCAACGCAAGCAACTCGCATTCTAGCTTTCGCTTCGGAGCCGAGCACATCACTTGCTGAAATCACCGGAGTGTTTACAAGCAAGAGCTGGTGTTGGTGTGACGTCACGATTCAGCGGTTCGTCTAGGTTTCCTGCGACAGCTCCCGCGTTCCCCAGAGCGCTTCAACACCCCTAAAAGAGCAATTTCTCTCACAAAAGAGATACAGGACGATTTGCGTCTTTTTAAAGATGTCATTTCGCCCGTATGTTTCTGGGTGCGGTCGATATATTGCTCCTCGTGACGGTCACGATCACTGTGTCACGTGTCTGGGCTTCCAGCACGCTGAGACTGCGTTTGTGGATGGCTCATGTTCTCATTGCGGGGACATGACCAACTCAGCGTTGAGATCGAGACTCGGTTACCTTAAAAGGTATAGAGTCCCCTCTGCCACACCCCGTTCTAGCTTTTCCTCTCGTAAGAGGGCTACTTCGGCTGGTGGCCAGGGTGATCTGAAGATTACTGTGTGGGCTTCCCCGACGAGTGAACCTCCTCGGGCCACACCCCACTCACATACGCCGCAGCTGGTTGAGTTCCCGAATGAGTTCGCTGGACCCTTTCAGGCTCCTGACATCTCATTCGGGGCTCGCGAAGAGGACCGTATGTGGATCGCCGCATCACAAGGCGGGCTTGAGTCCTCGGGAGATGAGGGTTCGGCTGCGTTGCCTCCCTCGGGAGTGCCAGCGTTGACCGAGTCCGATCCCGAGCTGATGGCCGTGCTTTCCTGGGCAGCGGAGAGCATCGGGCTTGACTGGAATCCTCCACCCTGTCCCGAGCGCTCGAGCCTGGATGATTGGTTCCTGGGGGCTGCTCATGCGGATCGCCAGCACCCCCCTCTGGTTCCTTTCTTCCCGGAAGTGCACCAGGAAGTAACTAGTTCATGGAAGGCACCTTTAACTGCCCGAAACCGTTCTGGTTCTTCCTCCGCCTTCACTGCCCTCGATGGCGGGGCGGCCAAGGGGTATGCTGGGATTCCCCCGGTGGAGCATTCTGTTGTGATGCAACTGTGTCCTCAGAGTGCCTCCACTTGGCGTGGTGGTCCCAAGCTGCCCTCCAAGGCCTGTAAGTTCTCATCCACGCTTGTGGCCAAGGCTTACAGAGCTGCGGGCCAGGCCGCTTCTGCCCTGTATGGCATGGCCTCACTTCAGGTCTATCAGGCCAAGCTGCTCCGGCAGCTGCACGATGGCAGTGCTGACCCAGGGGTTTTGCAGGAGGCGCACACTGCTACCGACCTCGCTCTCCGGGCGACGAAGGTCACTGCGCGCTCCTTGGGTCAGGTGATGTCCACTTTGGTGGTCCAGGAGCGCCACCTATGGCTGAACCTGGCAGGCATGAGGGAGTCTGATCGGGCTCAGCTCCTCAACTCCCCGGTCTCCCAGGATGGCCTCTTCGGCGACACAGTAGAGAGCTTTGCCCAGCAGTTCTCTGCCGCCCAGAAGCAGTCTGAGGCCATTAGACATATCCTGCCCCGGCGGCCCACTGCTGCTTCCACCCCGCTGCCGGTGCAACCTCAGCCTGTTCGTCGCCGAGGGCGCCCCCCTGCAGCCTTCTCCACTCCCGCTCGGCCACAGCAACAGCCTTCACCCCGGCCGCAGCGAGGAGATGGCTGCAGAAGGGCGGCGCAACCCGTCTCTGCCCCTAAACCTGCAAAATGCCAGGCCAAGCGGCATTCCTGAGACGGGCGACCCGGAGTTGGAGACGTCAGCTCATCAGGAGGTGGTAGCAGGACCAGTCCTTCCCCCGGAGGAGGGCCGGGGGAGAATCCTTTGTTCTCGTTTTCTTTTTTCCTGCGGCCAGTGGTACCCAAACCTTCACTAAAAGAGCTGTTTCCTCTACCTCCGCGTCCCAAGAGGCCACGAACGACAGCTGGCGACGTGCTTCCTCGCCGCTCACGCTTCGCCTTCGCATGCCACTTGAAATCAGACGAGTGCTCGCACGCCGCCCCCGCTAAGGGACGCTATGCCTCCCATGCCGGGGCTGTCTGCTCCACCACGCTGCCCCACTGTGGGTACACCTGTAGTCCCCTTGACCCCGCTGGTTTGGTTCCTGGGAGCCTGGCTAGATCTCCCCAGGCCTTCCCGCTGGCTCATCCGGACACTCAGGCTCGGCTAAACAATTCAGTTCGCCCGGCGTCCTCCCAGGTTTCGGGGTGTCCACGCGACGATGGTGGGCAAAGATGCCCCTGTCATGCGCGCGGAGGTCGCAACCCTGCTGGCAAAGGGCGCGATAGAGCCGGTCCCTCCAGCCGACATGAAGTCCGGCTTTTACAGCCCTTACCCAAGTACCCAAGAAGACAGGTGGGTTACAGCCAATCCTGGACCTGCGTGCCTTGAACCGAGCTCTGCACAGACTCCCGTTCAAGATGCTAATGCCCAAGCACATTTTCGAATGCATTCGTCCGATGGATTGGTTTGCTGAAGATGACCCCCGAAGATGCCCGATTGCGGTCGTGCTATCCTTTCTGCACCAAGCGTTGGAGCGAAGGCTGTCTCCCTCCACCCTCAAAGTCAAGGTTGCCGCTATTGCTGCATACCATGACCCCGTGAATGGGAAGTCTTTGGGTAAGCATGACCTCATCATCAGGCTCCTTAGAGGGGCCAGGAGGTTAAATCCATCCCGGCCCCCCTGTATACCCTCTTGGGACCTGTCTCTAGTGCTTAAATCACTACAGCAGGGCCCATTCGAGCCTTTGCATTCAGTTGAGCTAAAGTTTCTTTATTGAAAACTCTGCTCCTGCTTGCACCGGCCTCAATCAAGAGGGTAGGGGACCTGCATGCATTTTCGGTCGACGATTCATGCCCTGGCTTTGCTTTGTCCCGTCCGAGCATTAAGGTGCTATGTGGACCGGACGCAAAGCTTCAGGACCTCAGACCAGCTCTTTGTCTGTTAAGGAGGCCGGCAGAAGAGGAATGCCGTCTCTAAGCAGAGGATGGCCCACTGGATTGTAGATGCCATAACCCTGGCTTATCAGGCTCAGGGTGTGCCCTGCCCGTTCAGGTTGCGAGCTCACTCAACTAGAAGTGTTGCATCCTCCTGGGCGCTGGTTGGTGGCGCCTCGCTGACAGATATTTGTAGAGCTGCGGGCTGGGCGACCCCTAACACGTTCGCTAGGTTCTATTGCCTTCGTGTAGAGCCGGTATCCTCCTGTGTTCCCACCTCAAACGGGTAGTGGCACTGAGAGGCCCCGGTTAGGGTCGGCTTGCTAAAACTGCTCCAGAGTGTCCGTACTCTAGACCCTGTTGAGATCCTCCATCACCCTAAGCTGCTGGACGCGGCAGAACATCCGGCACCAGACCTTCATGATGAATCCGTGAGAACCATGGAAGGGTGGGTTCCATATTGAGACCTAAGCGGTACTCGCATGTGTATAGTCCACGGTATAGCCTTAGAGCCCGTGTTTCCCTGGCAGACTTCTGCCTTCCCAAGAGGGTTTTAATCACCTCAAATTTCTCCTTATACTCCTAAACGGATGCTATTTGTGTATTTGCCTCCGAGACCTCCTTCGGGAAGGATGGGGCTTCCGCAGCGCCCCGGCTCCAAGCGGACTGGGTACGTTTTTCCAGTGTTATCCGATCTCACCCAGTGAGGTAGTGCTTTGACAATGGTGAGTGGAGCTACTTGTTCTGAGCCCCGGCCTACACCTAATAGGGGCGCAGGCGGCTCGCTCAGGGCACTGGAAGGGGCAGCACCCATGGCGCTTTGATAGGGATACCATATTCGTCGGTCACCGACGTGGCGTCGAGAGTGACAGACTGAAAGGGAACGTCTCGGTTACGTATGGTAACCCTCATTCCCTGAAGGAGGGAACGGAGAAGCCACATTCCGTAGCCATGGTTGCTGTACCGCTGCTGAGCTGCCGGGTTCCCGGCTCGACTCCTCAGCGAAAAACTGGTATGCATTGCGAAGCGATATCCCATATTCGTTGGTCACCGACGTGGCGTCTCCGTTCCCTACTTCAGGGAACGAGGGTTACCATACGTAACCGAGACGTTCTGGTTTCTTGTTCTGTCACTGAATGTATTATTCTGAAAGAGTATACAAGTAGGAAAAAAGATCTGAGAATCTGAATCAGCCAAAATATTGTTTCCATAAAAGTGACCTTGAAAGTGAAGTTTCATATCCATTATAGTCTTCAAATAACGACACAGTACCATTTAATGGAGCAGAAACTTAGTCACAAATTCTGTCACTAAAGTTTGCCACATCACAATAAATCACACTTTGGATTTGTACAGTAAAAATAAGAAATGCACCTGAATTGTTCCATGTTTTAGCAGGATAAATCATCAGCGGCTGCCCCAGATCAGTCACATATGTATGTTTTTTGAAAAACACCACTCTCTCAGCCAGCTTATTATAATTAATGACAGCTTTCCAACATATTTGCTTTGTCACAATTATTTCTACGTAAGAGCTTCTGGAAAGTGATGTGTAATTCAGATGTGATTAATTGCTGCTGTCTTTTCAGACATGGCGGCACAATTACATTTACATGGATTGACACTCGAGGATGAGTTTTATAAGAACACTTCTCCAGATTAAACTGATACCGATACTCAAGTGGTGAATTAATATAATCCAATTTGCATGTTCAGTTTGATGATAAGATGTTTCCTCTGAAAGGCAAGCAGTTCCAGGTATGTAAACCCTTGAATGCCTGCATAGGGTCTTTAGTGACCCGGGATGTCCACCCCCCTCCCCTTCATTTTTTTTTTAATTTTTTTTTTTTATTAAACCTCCACCTTCTTAAGCCTGTGTTATACATTCCATGTGCGCAATCCGGATGTGTACATGGACTACTTGTATTGATACTACCAAAAGTGTGTTCCATACATGTACAGTAGATCGGCTTGAACTGTAAACAAATGTGAACAAACAAATGCCCGTAGTTATTGCACATCTGTCTTTATATTGTTTTATTGAAGGATTGTAAGAGTGTGGGTAACGACGGACTTCTTCACACAGCCTGCACATGTGCAGCTAATGCTTTTGTAGCCTACTGATGGCGCGTACTTGACTGCACAGTCACAAAAAATGGAAGGCATGCAGATGTCCGCAAAGAGCCTCAGCATACACCCTCCGATGATGATTTTTATGTCACGCATACTCTAGTGGACCCTAGCAAGCTCGCACAAGCGGAAAGTATAACAAAGGCTTTAATATTCAATAATCTATTCATTATCAACAATATTACAAGGGGAGAAAATAATTGTACAAGAATGCCTATGGAAGTCAGTTTCTGTCACTGAATAAAAAATATGGTAATTGTGACTTATCTCACAATTCAGATTTTTTCTTAGAATTTTGAGAGAAACTTGCTATTGCGAGTTATAAAATACAATTCCGTGGAAAACAAAAAAATTAGAAAAATTTGAAATGTGATTTATATAATGAAATTCTGACTTTATAAATGGTAATTGCTACTTAATATCATGCAATTCTAACTTTATAACTCGCAATTGTGACTATATAACGCAATTCTGACTTTATGACTGATAATTGCAACTTTATATCACTCAATTCTGACTTTATTGACTATATAACTTCCTGTTTGTTGTTGCCATTTGACTTGCATTTGAGCTCTGTCAATATATTCTTTTAATCAACTATTTATTATCTTAAAATCTATTTTATACACCATGATTTTCATTTCTATAACATTTTAATGTATCCTCTATCGTATTCTACAACAAAAACAATCAGAGTGCCTTGTTATCACTAGTTTTATTTTGATCTCCCGGTCCGATATTAGCTTATAGCCCGTTAGCATCGGCAACGTGATTGCTGCTAACCGCGCTTGCATTGCCAATACTCTATTTCACACAAATCACCATTGCTTTACTCACTGTAACTTGCTTTAATGGCAGATGTATGTCTACCTTTGATTGCAGGTGAGGACATGTTGCACCAAATGCAGCTCGAGCTGGAGGCCGTGGAGAAGCAGATTCACAACCTGGAGGTGAGGTAGGCCCAGCTGATAGAGCGGAGAGTCGCGCTGGAATCCTCCCAGGCTGATGATCACCAGTCTGGGGTAAGTATACAGCACGCTGCTAACAGTCCCACTACTTGTACAATGTATGTTTCTCGGCACAGGCCCGGTGCACCCAGGAAGTGATCCTCCCAGATGTCCATCACTCCGGCGCCGAGACACCACTGACCCTGGGTGCATCCACAGAGGAGGACGTGAGCCAGGCCCCAGGCGATGTCTACTCCCCCTTCGGTCTTCGAGATCTCCACCCGGAACCGCTTCACTCCCCTCCACAAGACGGGACACTGTGATCATCGGAGACTCCATCGTCCGACACGTCTGTGCTACGTTAGCCGAAAGTAAAGTGCACACTTACTGTTTCCATGGTGCTCGTGTTCTCTATGTTTCTGCACAGATACCCACAATTCTGAAGGCCGACGTGAGCCCAAGAGCGGTAACAACACCATGCTGAAGCAGATGAAGATGCTGAAGAGGGACTAGAGGAGCCTGATCGAAACAGTTCGCAGTACGATGCCCGCAGTGACGATCATCGTGTCAGGACCACTGCCCACATATCGACGAGGACTCGAAAAGGTTCAGTAGACTTGTTGCTTTAAACGAATGGTTATTGTCATGGTGTAAAGAACAGAAACTGCTATTTGTTAATAATTGGAATCTTTTCTGGTAGTGTCCTAGGATTTTTCGAGCTGATGGCCTGCACCCCAGCGGAGTTGGAGCGGAGCTGCTCTCTGACAACATCTCCAGGACACTTATGATTAGTAAACTAATAAATAACTATTGTGATGACTTTTGTAGAATCCTTACATGAAAAGAAAGAGAAAGAGAGAGTATTTAACCATTGTCATGTAATATTTATTTGGTTTACTATGGGACACACACTGATCTATAATAGAGAGTGGGGGCACATAATTTTTCATTAGTATGCTGACATGCACAAGTATTAAATACAATTATCATGAAAGTATTTTATTTTTATTTAAATACTGTATCCATTTGAAATTCAAACCGCATTCATTGGCGACATGTATCTCCTTCCTCTGTAGCTATATAGTAACTATTTAAAAATGTGCCGTTAAGAAGTTTTACATGAAGTTTTACAGCAGCGATATCAAATGGTCATTGGCTCTCGCCAGTTTTGTCATAGATTGCGACATGTCGATGTCCTTCCGGTAATGCATGTTTTGAATGAGAAACGCACGCCTTAAAGGAAGTGGATTGGGATAGTATTTTCAGTGTTTAACAACTTAAATTATGCCTCGCTCCTCGCATTACTATTAAACTATGACAGAGAGGACCGCAACTGCAATGCACCGACACTGCTAGCTGTCTGGCTTTGTTCTAGGTTATATAAGGCTCAGATGTGGCTCAGATTTGGGGATTCTGGTTTACTTAAGACTGAGAATTGGCACCAATAATAAAACCTCTTTTGGCCCATATCAGAGCCAGCTAAGGCTGATTAACCGGCTGAGATTCGGGCCCGTTATGGCCCATGAGTAGCCCAAGCCTTTAATCCAGTTCTGGGCCACTTCCGGGCCATAATTTTTTGCGGTACTTGGGCCAAGGGAAAAGTCATTGTGTGGCCCGGATCTGGGCCAGAAGACATTTGCTATGTGGGATGTTACACTGTCAGATATGCAAAAGAAATCTATTGTATCTCTTGCTCTGGCTACTGTGTATAGACCACCAATGCCGTATACAGAATTCCTAAAATAATTTACAGACTTCCCCTCAGACCTTCTAGTTAAAGTTGATAAAGTGCTAATCATTAGAGATTTTAATATTCAAGTTGATTAAAGGACTTGCGTTTAATGACCTAATACTCTTTTGGAGTCAAGCAAAAAGCACTGGGCCCACTCATCGTCTTAATCATACACTAGATTTAATTATATTGCATGGACTTGATCTTACTGATATAGATATCGTACCTCAACTTGATGATGTTACAGACCATTTCCTTGTATCATGCTGCGTATCACTGATATTAACTATATTGCTCAGCGTTAATGTCTGGGCAGAAATATTGTTTCAACCACCAAAGATAGATTTGCAAATAACCTACCTGATTTATCTCAACTGCTATTTGTACCAAAAATACACATGAACTAGACAAAATGACGGGCAACATGGGCACTATTTTCTCTAATACATTAGAAGCTGTTGCCCCCATCAAATTGAAAAATGTTAGAGAAAAACGTACTGTGCCATGGTATAACAGTAATACTCACTCTCTCAAGAAAGAAACTCATAGTCTTGAACGCAAATGGAGAAAAACTAACTTGGAAGTTTTTAGAATTGTGTGGGAAAACAGTATGTCCAGCTATAGACAGGCTATAAAAACTGCCGGGGCCGAGCTTATCCACAAACTCGTTGAAAATAACCAAAACAAGCACAATGGCTAAATTAACAAATTACCAGATGCCACCTGATTCAAATATTCCATCAACGTTTAATAGAAATGACTTTATGAATTTCTTCACTGATAAAATAGATAACATTAGAAATACAATAGAGAATGTAGATTCTACAGCGTCTAATACTTCATTTCCATCCATCGCACCCAAAGATAAACTGTAGTGATTTTCAACTATAGGATGGGAAGAGCTAAATAAACTTATCACTACATCTAAACCAACAACATGTTTATTAGATCCTGTACCCACTAAATTACTGAAAGAGTTGTTACCTGTAGCCGAAGAAACGCTTCTCAATATTATTAACTCATCGTTATCTTTAGGTCATACCTCAAAACCATTTAAGCTGCCAGTTATTGTGCATCTTATAAAGAAACCACAACTAGATCCTAGTGAACTGGCAAATTACATACCCATTTCAAATCTTCCATTTATGTCTAAAATTTTAGAAAAAGTTGTGTCTGCTCATTTGTTCTCCTTCCTGCAAAAAAAATGATGTGTTTGAAGAAATTCAGTCAGGTTTCAGGCCCCACCATAGCACAAAAACTGCACTTGTTAAAATTACAAATGACCTGCTTCTTGCGTCAGATCAAGGCTGCATCTAATTGCAAGTTACTTGATCTTGGTGCTGCGTTTGACACCATAGATCATCGATTACAAAACTATATTCAAGGGCAGGCTCTAAGATGGTTTAGATCCTACCTGTCTGATCGCTACCATTTTGTTTAATTAAATGGGGAGTCATCTCATTTATCACCAGTAAAATATCGAGTGCCACAAGGATCCGTTCTAGGTCCCCTTCTATTTTCAATATACATGTTGGCCCTTGATAATATTGTTAGAAAATATGGGATTAGTTTCCACTGTTATGCTGATGATACTCAGCTAACAGAGTGTGTTAAAATGTAAAAGATTGGATGACCAATAAATTTCTCCTATTAAATTCAGATAAGACAGAGATATTAATTATTGGATCAAAAAACTGTACACAGAATCTAGTAGACTACAGTTTGCAACTAGATGTAACTAGGTGTTCAGACACACTCTCTCTGTTTAAATCTAGATTAAAAACACATCTCTTTCGCCAAGCATTCGAATAATGCATCTCATAAATTGTGACTGCAGTTGCATCTGATCAAATGCGCATTCTTACTCTTTATCTTTGTTTAAACTAATTTTACTTTGTTGGAACAGCAGCTATGCTAATTATGTCTCTGTTTGTTTCTCTTTTTTGCATAACTAGGATTTACACAAGCTCCACTCTGGATCCACAACACCTGAGAAGAGATGATGCCAACCCCTCAGAGGACCCCAGATGATGCTAACCCTGACACAACAAACAGAACGTGTTGGTTACGAATGTAACCCTCGTTCCCTGAAGGAGGGAATGGAGACGTTACGAATGGGATCTCGCCCGAGAGCCCAATCACCTTCGAGTGGTACAAAACGAGACAATGGTACACAAAGTACCTTGGTCTGCGGGATTTGCATCGCGAGCTCCACCCCGCAGACGCAGAGCGGGTATATAAGGAGCAACGCGAGCAACTCACATTCAAGTCTTCGCTGAGGAGCTGAGCCAGTGACCCGGCCATTCAGCAGAACAGCAATGTGGCAAGGGGACGTACCGTCTCCGTTCCCTTGGAACGGTTTCCTTGGAACTGCCAGACTGGGAGGCATATCGTCCCTTAGAGGGGGCAGAGTGCGGGCACTCGTCTGGTTCCAAGTAGCAAGAAGGGCATCGAGCCGGCTTTGCATGGAATCTGGCAAGGGGAGAGGAGAACGAGAGCGCTGATGAAGCACGTCATATTGTCATATTGTCGTTCGTGGCTTCTTGGGACCTGGAGGTAGAGTAAACAGCTCTTTTAGTGAAGGTTTGGGTGCCACCGGCTGCAGGGCCAGTGGTGGAACAAAAAGAAAATGAGAACAAAGGATTCTCCCCCGGTCCTCCTCCTGTTACCATCTCCTGATGAGCTGGCGTCTCCAACTACAGGTCGCCCACCTCAGGAATGCCGCTTGGCCTGGCGTTTGGCAGGCTTAGGGGCAGAGTCAGGTTGCACCGCCCTTCTGCGGCCATCTCCTTGCTGCGCCGTGGTGAAGGCTGGTGCTGTGGCCGAGCGTAGGTGGAGGAGTGGAGGAGGCCGCAGGGGGGCGCCCTCGGCGACGAGCAGCCTGAGGCGTCTGCACTGGTGGCGGGGTGGTGGCAGCAGTGGGCCGGCGGGGCAGGATGTGTTTGATGGCTTCTGGGCAGCAGAGAACTGCTGGGCAAAGCTCTCTACCGCATCACCGAAGAGGCCATCCTGAGAGACCGGGGAGTTGAGGAGCTGAGCCTGATCATAATCCCTCATGTCTGCCAGGTTCAGCCATAGGTGGTGCTCCTGGACCACCAAAGTGGACATCACCTGACCCAAGGAGCACGGACCTTCGTTGACCAGAGAGCGAGGTTGGTAGCAGTGCGCGCCTCCTGCAAAACCCCTGGGTCAGCACTGCCCTTGTGCAGCTGCCGGAGCAGCTTGGCCTGATAGACCTGAAGTGAGGCCATGGCATACAGGGCAGAAACGGCCTGGCCCGCGGCTCTGTAAGCCTTGGCCACAAGCCTGGATGAGAACTTACAGGTCTTGGAAGGCAGCTTGGGACCACCATGGCAAGTGTAGGCATTCTGTGGACACAGTTGCATCGCAACAGAACGCTCCACCGGAGGAATCCCAGCATACCCCTTGGCCACCCGCCATACATGGCAGTGAAGGCGGAGGAAGTACCACAACGGTTTTGGGCAGTTAAAGGTGCCTTCCATGAACTGGTTACTTCCTGTTTCTTCCTGGGAAGAAAGGAACCAGAGGGGGGTGCTGGCGATCCGCATGAGCAGCCCCCAGGAACCATCATCCAGCCTCGAGGGCACGGGACAGGGCGGAGGATTCCACTCAAGCCCGATTGCTGCCCGGGAAAGCACAGCCGTCACCTCGGGATCGGACTCGGACTCGGACAACGCTGGCACTCTGAGGGAGGCAACGCAGCCGAATCCTTATCTCCCGAGGACTCAAGCCCGCCTTGTAATGCGGCAATCGACATACGGTCCTCTTCGCTAGCCCCAAATGAGATGTCCAGCAAACTCATCCGTAAACTCAACCGGCTGCGGCATATGTGAGTGGGGTGTGGCTCGAGGAGGTTGGCTCATCGGGGAAGCCCACACAGTAAACCTCAGATCACCCTGAGCACCAGCCGAAGTAGCATCTTACGAGAAGAGCTACAACGGGGTGTGGCAGAGGGGACTCTATACCTTTTAAGGTAATCAAGTCTCGATCTCAACGCCGAGATGGTCATGTCCCCGCAATGAGAACATGAATCATCCACGAGCACATTCTCAGCATGCTGGAAGTCCAGACACGTGACACAGTGATCGTGGCCTTCACGAGGGGCAATGTATCAACCGCACCCAGAAACACACGGGCGAAATTACATCTTTAAAAAGACGCAAATTGGCCCATATATATTTTGTGAAAGAAATTTGCTCTTTCAGAGGTGTTGAAGTGCTCAGGGGAAAGCTTGAAAGCTTCACGCGTTGTGCTCGGCTCCGAAGCAAAAGCTTGAATGCGAGTTGCTTGTGTGGCACCTTTTATCCCCGCTCTGCGGGGCGGAGCTCACAATGCAAATCCCGCAGACCAAGGTACTTTGTGTACCATTGGCTCATTTCGTACCACTCAAAGGTGATTGGGCTCTCGGGCAAGATCCCATTCGTAACGTCGAACGTGACTGACTGAAAGGGAACTAACAAATATTGTGATTGCATCATATAATAATTGCTGTTAATAATGTTCATTGTCTGGTTGACTAAGCTATACTAAATATTGTAGAAACTTAATTTTCTGTAAAGTTACTTTGTAATGATTTGTATTGTAAAAAGCACTATACAAATAAACTTGAATTGAATTGAATAACACAATTCTGACTTTATGACTGGTAATTGCAACTTTATATCATGCAATTCTGACTTTATAACTCACAATTGTGACCATATAACACAATTCTTGTCTTATTGTGACTTTATATCACACAATTGAATCAGTAAGCTCCGCCCCCTTAGTTACTGTTGCTCTCACTGAAAAAAACAAATGGAGTTGCTCCCAGTCTCACAGTGACAGCTGTCATAGTATGATTAAATTAATGTACATTTAGCAGTTATGGAGAGGCACTGAAATTTAATTGTACTGTACATGATGTGAG
Source organism: Carassius gibelio (assembly GCF_023724105.1). NCBI lineage: Eukaryota > Metazoa > Chordata > Actinopteri > Cypriniformes > Cyprinidae > Carassius > Carassius gibelio. Next base: position 25,023,131 of record NC_068403.1, on the reverse strand, counting down.
ACCAGTTCACTATTTATGTTTGTAATCGAATTTACTCACTAACCTTAATGTTGTCTGGTTTTAGCCAAAGATACCTTGCTGAAACACAATATGACAATATGAAAATGTTAACTTAATGAGAACATTACTACCAGAAAATGAATGTTTTTGTTTTAATTGGGATTGGGGTTGAATGCTTAGGGACATTTTGCTCTGTTTTGTTTGGGTTTAGGAAATGGAATAAAATAAATGATATTGCCAAACCTCTCAGAATACCTGGAATCAGTGTTACAAGTACCCTAGGCACATTGTTTTTCAATTTTCATACAATAAACACCATCAAACTGATGAAATCTTTGGATCTTCAATTGTTTTATAATGGCGCTGACTATAACTTTCTCTAATTCTGACTATAACTCATCATTGTGACTATATCCCACAATTGTGACTTTATAACTCACAATTGGGAATTATTTTATCATGCATACTGACTATTACTCGCAATTGTGAGTTTATATTTCATAATAAAATAAAAATAAAAATAAAAAAAACCCCTCAAAAACAGACTTCTATAAATGTCTGTTTTCTAGAAAATATTTGATATGGGTCTGCAACTATTGGTAGCCAAGATGTTTTTCTACCCTTCCACATTCATTCTGCTACTGCCATCATACATTAAGTAATCATTAAAATGAAGAGGTCCTGTTCTAGAGACAGCCATGCATGCCCATGCCATGACACCACCTCCACCAAGCTTGACAGATGAGGTTGTATGCTCAGGATCATTTGCAGTTCCCTTTTGTCTCCACATTTTTGCTTTCCAATCACTTAGATACAGTTTAATCTTTGTCTCATCGGTCTATCAACTCAGTTCCAAAACTCTACTCGCTCACATTTGTGAAGAATCTTGCCTTTCTATTTTTGGTGCTGATCAGAAATTTGCATCTTGCTTTGTAGCTTCTGTAATTCTGTGTCAAATTCTCTTGCGGACTGTAGATTGACAGAGCATCACCCCAGCTTTCTGGAGGTTGTTGGTGATTTTACAGATTTTACAGACATGTATTTTAGGGTTCATTTCACAGCTTTTATGATTTGTCTGTCATCAACTACAGTTGTTTTTCTCATCGTTGGTTGCTGATGTCACCGGTAGTTTCCAAACTCTTGATTTCTCCATGCCCTTTTTTTTCCTTATAGTTCTAATTGACTTCCTCTTTTCTTTTAGCATCCAAATTGCTTTTTTTTTCTTTCAGAGTCGTCTTCCTCATCTTCATCCTGGTTTGTGTGTTTCATCATTGAATGCAAGACTTAGAATGCAGAAGCAATGGATATAACTGATAAGACACATTCCCTGCTTTTAATATCTGAAAAATGTATTCAACAGGACACAGAAACACTTAGAAAGACCTGTGAGGCAACTGTTCAAATACTTCTGCTCACATCAGATAGGGAGATGAAACTATAAAAGTGCTGATCTTCTTAGCTGGTAAAACATCTTTGTGTTGAATCACCCAATAATAAAACGTGACATTCTGTAGTTTTGTGTCATATTCATCTTTTAATCATATTTGCAAATGTCTTGAATATATATATACAAACCCGATTCCAAAAAGTTGGGACACTGTACAAATTGTGAATACAAAAGGAATGGAATTATTTACATCTAAATCTGACATGACTTTTTGATTCGTAATATGCATTGCTTAAAATTCATTTGGACAGCTTTAAAGGAGATTTTTTTCAGATTCCAGATTTTCAAATAGTTGTATCTCGGCCAAATATTGTCAGACCCTAACAAACCATACATCAATGGAAAGCTTATTTATTCAGGTGATGTATAAACCTAAATTTTGAAAAATTTACACTTAAGACTGGTTTTGTGGTCCAGGATCACATATAAGAAGGTTGGGGGAATACATGCAACCGTTTTCCTGCTTCACTAATCTAAAAGAATATGTTTAGTTTTTATTACATAACATGCTTTTTCATTTCTGCATTTGGTTTTTTTGCCTGTAATCCAAAGCAAGCTGATAAAATCTGTGACTTTGTAGAAATTAGTTTTTTTCATTTCAGCACAGATAAGTGCATTTATTCGGTGTGACCATAACAGGAATAATGTGAGATCTGCACAATATTGAAAAATCTGTTCTGCAGCTTTCAATAAGGGGCAAAGGAGAGCTTTTCATTTAATTTTAATGAAGTTCTGAAGAGTGAACGGCACATCAACATGTATCACAAAAATAAAATGGCAGGCAGGCGCTTACAGGCATCTGTCAAGAAATGGCAAGTTATTTAAAATGATTCACAGCGAACTCCCACATGTACAATTACTTTTTTCCACACACACATATGAATGCAGGCACATGCTCAACAGCAAAGCTAAATGAGTTACACAGTTAAAATACACTTTTCTTTAAGCACACTTATAGACTATGAAAGAATGCTAAACACACAGGTAGTGGAGACGTCACTTTGGACTGGACAGCGATTAACAGTGTTTTATAACCTATCCTGCTCATATTTCACCACCAAATCCATAAAGAAATTAGAATTAAAATTCTGATTAAAGAAAATTAAGCCTATTTTGGACTAAAGCATGGCAATTAAGCACATTTGCCCCCAAAAAGCATTTCTGTAACGTGAAATTTTAATTGTAAAAAAATTTATATGAGTTCAAGGTAGGGTGGTTTAAATGTATGGTGATTTTATTAAAACAGCATTTTGTTAATGTAGCAAAAATGTACTGTATCAGAAATAGAAAAATGTATCGTATTGACCCATTTATCAATCATGTAATAATAAGAATTTTTTAAAATAGAGTATACATTTAGAGTAAAACAATCAACATAATTGTAATAAGTAAAAAAAAATTGACAATAAGAGATTTTTTCTTACATTAATGTGAATGCAATGGGAGTAAAAAAGTTTGTATGGTAATGAGAATTTGTTTTTTCTTATGTTATGGTAATGGGAATAAGATATTTCTTTTTCTTATATTAATGTAAATAGAATTTAAAATTTTGCAGTATTGTGTTAATGAGAGTAAGACATTTTGTTATGGTAATGAGAATGACAGGTTTTATCTTGCATTACGGTAATGAGAATAAGATTAGTTTTTACATTAATGTGAATGTTTGTGTTGTGGTAATGAGAGCCAATCTGAGGAATTTCTGTACTCAATTGTGAAGACAATTGTTACAGTGCAAAATCTAAATCTAATTGTTTCTAAATAAGATTTTCATAAGTTTCATTTAATTTTAGTGCAGGATATGACCTAAACATGTTATTGACAGGTTCCATGATATTCACAAAAATGCTAGAGACTCTTTAGGATCAGATTGCAGTGCAGATTTTTTAAGCTTCAGGAAACATACATCATGTTGTTAGTGCCGAGACGGCAACGGGGCTCATTAAAACCCATCAACCTCTGAAGTGTTTCTACAGATCCTACTTCAGTCCAGCAGAATAATGAGTAAACTGCTTACACCTCTTGATATTTACAACACCTCTACAGTACATCTTAACTGAAATATATCTAAAAAATTAAAATATGAGGCAGGACTCAATGTAACAGTCTAAAGATTGAGGTCAACGAGAAATGCATGCTTATTAACTTTCAGCTATTTGGCAATGTATATAAATATGCTTAAGTTGATTTTATTTCCCCCTCTCTCAGTCTTCCTGACATGTCTATTATTTATGATTGATTGTTTGGTAGAGATTTATAATGTTTGAAGCATAATGTGTCCCCCATCACAAGCAATAAATTAAAAAATATGCAACACTGCTCCCAACATAAACACCCACACAAATTAATATTGGTTTTAGCAGGCAAAACAATAACTACCAACTCCTCTAAAGCCCCACAGCCCACATTTGTGCTGGGCATTCATTTTGCACTGTTTTTGTTTGACACTGACTGAACACTATTCATTCTTGGTGTTCAATGCTTCAAACAGCCAGTGTTTTCATATCTTAGTATGTTCTTCCTCATTTGACCTTCTTTGACACAGCTGTGCTCACTCTCACAATAAATATTCATACAAGCATAAATATTACATGGCAGTCAAGTCAAGCACGGTTTGAAGTGTTTGTTCTGTGGCTCTTCACGCTGAACTACTATTTATTTCCACACTTCTAGACACCAGTCACGGGTTAAATCATAATTTATTCTAAATGTAACATCATATTTGAGTTTCATTCACATTATCAAATATTAGCACTGCTTTTGTGATAACCTAAGCTTATATGTAACATATAACTGTGCCAACATGGACAAATTCAACCCAATCTAATAAATGGGGCATATTTTAATTGTGTGTTTGTTTTTTATACTTACTGTTAAATCTGTCCATTACTCATTGTCATGTCATTCCACATCTATATTCAGTAAATTACAAATTTTCAGTCTGTTCCTCACATTAAACGAGTCACATTAGCTACTTTTATGATGATTTATGTAACATTTATGTTGCTTTCAGTCCATTTCAGAGCTTGAAACTTAAAGTTTTCACTGAATGAAACAATTATTTTTCACAGTTTGGAATGACATGCTGAGTAAATGATGAAAAAATTACCACGTTCATTGTCTGTTTTCAGTCAGGTGAGCGTATCAGAGCTCAATTGTTCTTAGGATGCTTTAAGGAGCATTTGAGACATTACTTAATTCTTATAACACTAAATCAAAGAGGATTTATCATAATGGCGAAAAACCATTACGAAGCATTTATAATATTGAAGATAACGACGTAGACTTGATATGTTCACTACTGAGTACAAACGCACTCACACTTTTGACCTCTGTCAAACACTCAGTTATGGAATCAGTGCATATACAGAAGAAATAAGGGCTATTTGGAAAACTGTACACGTTTTGTTGAATGTTCATGCTGGCAGAGGCATTGAATTTCTTCTTCAGATGATGTATTTGAACTGTATGTCATACACTCACACATACACAATCACGCACAAACATGTAAACACTTTCCTGGACAGAATGTTCATGAGAACGTTGAGCTACCAAAGTTGAGTCTCCCGTATCTCTGAAATAATGTTACTGGCTTTCTTGAGCGCCTAAAGGAGAAACCAGAAAGAGCAGCATTAATATCACAAAGCAAATGTCTTTTAAAATAAAAGTCTAGCATCAGAAAAACTTTGAGAATTAAGGTGTTTTTTTTTTTTTGCCTGTTCACTCACCATCAGCTGAGAAACACTGCTTTTAACTCAACTTAGTTTACATCTCTAATACTATTCACGAATACACACCAGTACTAGTATACGCCATTTAAAAAAAGAATAAAAATAACTGGCTTAACTTATTTCTAAGACCAGTTTAAATATGAATTTTTGTTTAGATGTAGTTTCAGTTGGTTTAGAATAATTTTTAGTGCAGCCTACTGATGAATCATGATTTCTTTATGAACACTATCAGTTACTCTTTAGAGACTAAAGGGCTTTGCACGTGGAGTCAGAAATTTTTGCACGTTGAAAAATAAATACGACCACACATTGTGTCAATCATGTTTACACACTGCCTCGGAAACTTTCATTCGATTTTCTGCGTTCTTCGCATCTGTAACATGCATTTTGATAGGAAAGGATGGTGAATACGAAACAACGGAAAAACTCATGCGAAAATTTCAAACTCGGTGTGCAAAAACCTTAATTCTTACTATTAACTAACTATTAACTATGACTTTTTTCTCAATCAACTTCTAATTTGCTGCTTATTAATAGTTAGTACTAATAAACAGCCAATATACTAATAATATGCATGCTATTAAGCAACTAGTTAATAGTTAGAATTAAACCTTAAAATAAAAATACCTTCACTATATTTTTTATTGGCTTACTAACACCTTATGTATTACTACTACAGTCCATGGATCATGAGTAGCTTGTAGCCTGACAGTTTGCAGTTTTGAAGTAGCTCCCCAACACTGATAGTTAATATGGTTGAATATCTGTTGAAGAAACACGCTGTGCACACAGAACACATTATTGAGCTCAAAAACAGCTAGACGTCGCTTAAAGGAACAATTTGTAAGATATTTGCAGTAAAATATACCACTAGGCTAGTGTTATATATTTTGTCCAGCTGATTACTAACAATATCTCTAATGTTTTCAACTACTTGTAAATCATGAGAAAATTCCCATTCTAAACAGTGACATGAGGTTGTGCTGTCACCTGTCTATGACGTTAGTTACCCTTTGTTACCGCCTTTACTGACGTAGAAACCACATGACAAAAGTGTCGTGGACAAATGCGGAAGTAGCTTCGTGGCAAACTTCAACTAGAAAGAGATGCCGATCTCGCTTGTGTTGTACTTGACAGGTGAGTTGTTTTGATTCGTATCTTTACAGAAAACGTATGCGTCTCTAGACCCGCGCGAGGACGCGTCTGATCCATCGTCTGATCGCGTCTTTGCATTGACTTTGTATGTAATCTAACGTTACTCACGCAAATCTTTGAACTCACGTTAAATCCATGATTTATGTTTCCATCTGATTAGAAGGCCGTTAGCGGTTGGGTAGAAGACAACAAATCCCATCATTCCACGCTCCTTCTTAGCGTAATCAAACCACGCGATTGTTATTGTTTTGATGGTGTGCCCTCTAGTGGCAGGTCCTACAACCTGTACCTTTAAGAGTACACAATGCAAAGCTGACATGCAAAATTTGCTACATTGAGTCAGAAAACCTACCACACAGCTATCAAGTGCAATGGATTGGAACAGACGTCTCGTTTTTAAAAGTTGGACTACTATTAACTAAACGTGGCATCTGAAGCTGCCAAAGATGCCCGCCTTGATAAGTATGGCTGTTGTGGAGGTGGACTGAAAGACAACTTTTATGAGAATGCACACAGCACAGCAGACTCTCAGCATGTGAACTGAAACACTTCTGCTAAATATAGAAAACCACAAGTACTGTAGTAGTAATGCATTCAAAATATGCATTTGATTTCAGAAGCCATTAAACTTATAAAAGTCATACAATTTTCATACCTCATTAATAAGTGAGTGTGCAAATATTTCATAGTTTTGGATGTTACCATGTTATTGCTAAATAACAAAGCTTTTAGACATTTTTGGTTAGATTTTATTTTAAGGTGTCCTTGTTTAACTACACGTACTTACTCTATGGTAAGTGTTATGATTAGGGGTTGTTTTAAGGTAACTTGCACGTATTTATGTATAATTTATTGTTATTATGATAGTAAGTACATGTTACGTGTAACAAGGGCACCTTAGAAAAATCTTTCAAATTACAAATTATACATCAACTACAGCAAAAGTGTGTTTATTTAAATATATCATTGTATGAAATTTATAAAAACATGAGAATGACCAATATTAAATGAAATGGTTGATCAAATTCAGTAATCAATTTGTTTTTAAGTCTACATATTAATTGTGTACCAAAACAACATCAATATTAATCTGGAGTGTATTAAAAAAGACGTATACATATTAATTACTTATTTTTTTTACTCCTTCTCATGCAGCAGTGGTTTCTCAATATGCATGCATATTCATGTTTACCAACAAAATTTTGTCCCAAAAGGAAAAAAAAAATCATTATTTTTGAGAGAAACTCATAAAAAATAAAAATGCATACTATCAGGTTATGCCTTAGCTGATATGCAAGCCAAAATGGCTACATACACAAAAAAAGTAACTTTTTGAAAATGGTTATATTTCTTAAAAAACAAAAACAAACAATTAAATAAATAAACAAATAGAAAGAAATAAATGAATTATGTGTATTTTGATAGACTTGGCCTATTTGCACAGCCTGATTCCTATTCTAAAACCAATAATTTATTTAGTATGAATTTCTTCCAGATCAAAGGTTTAAATGTCATTAAAACACACACAGACGTACCTCGAGCATCTGTGCAACCTCTGTGCGCTGCTGAGCAGTTTCCTGAGACTCGATGAGCAGCTCCTGCAGCAGAGGCTGTTTGTAGAGCTGACCCACCAGCTCGCTCTGCAAATGCTCCTTCACAAAATTCACCAGGAAGTGCATCACCGTCTTTGGCACACTACAGAAAGCAGAAAAGACCATCAGATGCGAAGTGACTCCTGCTCAATCCAGTTATGTGGCCCTCTGAACCTGACCTGTCCTGGATGCTCTTGCGCACGATCAGGAAGTAGCACTTGATGAGCCGCTGGATGACCTCACAGTCCCTCTGCTCTCGAGTGCTCAGCTTGCGGGATACTGGCACGGCCTACAGAAACATTTTCAGAAGTTGTTAGTCTTTCATGCTTTTCTCTGAAAGTGCAGATATTGTTGGCTTCTGATAGTACCGTGTCCAGCAGGTTGATGGCTTTAGTGGGACTCCCAAATCCTGGCACTGGGCCTTTGTCCTCTGAAGGCATCTTCTCATTCTTCCATCGCTTACCTGCATCCCCAGCCTCCGCCTGTGAAAGAGAAGATAAAACAAAAGCTAATCCTGTTTGGATTTGGAGAGAGAGAGAGAGAGAGAGATACGCAGAGACAGAGAGAGGTTCAGTACCTGCTGGCTGTTGACAGATGCAGACACTTGGGCAGCGTCTGTGAAATCAGGATGTTTGGTGTTTATGTAGGCCAACTCGATTGCAACTAGATTATGAACCTGAGAAGAAGCAAACAGAAGAGTTAACCTGACGAAACATTTTCCAAGAATTAGCCAAAACTGTGCTCTGAAGGTGTCATACGCTCATGATTTGTATATATTGTGTGTGTGTTTGCAGAATTCAAATTCTGCCTGATATCAGTATGCCCGATGATCATTTTTTCATGTTACCACGAATATGCAATAAATGACTGATATTGCATAATAACATTTTTTTATATTTTTTTTTTATCACAGGCAATGGACTTTTTGCCTGAGGAATTTTGGAGAAATGGCAGCACCTTAAAATATTCATGGATCTTTTTAGAATTTGCCAATAATTATTTTAATGTTACCACTGATAACTGATAAATGGCCAATATTAACATTATACACTATTTTATCTTAATAAATTTAAAATACAACAAAATGCTCCTACCATCTCATTGGTTATGGGCAGGCGTTTCCTGAGTAAGCTGGTAACCACCTCCACAATCGAGTCATGCAGTTTGGGAAACCGCAAGAGCTCCTTCGGACATAAACACATGCATACCATAGGTCAGCTTTCGATTATTCACAACATTTTTACACTTCCTGTGTACAAAATCAAGCATAATATCCACAGAACACATTTCTGCATCAAAACTGTTCTTAGCTTTCCCTCCAGCACACATTCTTACATAAAATGTATGTATATAATAAAGGAAACTGAAAAAAAAAATTGAATTTAAAACAAATGTACAGAGTGAAGGCAGCAGGACAGAGAAGATAAGAGCAGATTGAGGAGCAGAATCCTAATGTAGGCTGTTCTGAGTCTGTGTGTGTGTGTGTCAATCTGTTGTGCTTGTAAAAAGCTTTCCCCTTCCTCTTCACATTTCATTTTGTAGAAATGGGAAACAGAACTTGTCTTGCTTGTTTGTAATAACGGCGTTTGATGGACTATGTAGAGAACTGAGTCACAAAATGCACTACTCAAAAATGGTCAGCACAACCACATTAAAGGAATAGTTCACCCAGAAAATAAATTAGCTTGAAATGTACTCATCATCAGACCATCCAAGATGTAGAGGAGTTTTCCTCATCAGAATAGATTTGAAGTAATGTAGCATTGCATCACTTGCTCACAAATGGATCCTCTGCAGTGAATGGGTGCCGTCAGAATGAGAGTCCAAACAGCTGATAAAAACATCACAATAATCCACAAGTAATCCACACCACTCCTCTCTTGTGTAGTTTGTGAGAAACAAATGAACACTTTTTATTTCTATTTTTGCAAAAACAGATGTTTTTATTGTGTTATCATGTTTTTATTGTGTTTTATTGTGTTAGTTAGCTTTTTTATTTGTTGTTATTATTTATTCAAAACAACCCAATTGCAGTTTGATTGATATTAATAACAATGCATGATAAAAAATAAAATAAAAATAAAATATTAACATTTTTAATAACAGATATCTTTAAATAGTTTTTTTTTACTTCAAACCATTGCTTCCAAATAACATAAACTCGCTCTGTCCATAATAATGCTTTCTCCCGTGAAAAACTCGTTTCATTTGAATCAGGTGAGAAATATGCAAAGAACAAGCACTGTTTACAAGCCAAAATAGTCCAACACGGTTCTAAACAAACATTTCGATGTGAGAGGACCACAAGCAAAGGACTTTTTCACTGAAGGGAGCGTTATTATGTATTGTGGACTCGTATTATGGGCAGAAGCGATGATTTAAAAGTTAAAATGCCTTAATGATCGATTTGTTTCTTAAAAACGCGGCGTTTGGCTTCACAAGACTTTACTGATGGACTGGAGTGGATTATTGTGGTGTTTTTATCAGCTGTTTGGACTCTCATTCTGACGGCACCCATTCACTGCAGAGCATCCACCGGTGAACGTGATGTAATGCTACATTTCTACAAATCATCAACATCTTGGATGGACTGAGATTTTTTTTTTTTTTTTTTTTTGAGTGTACTATTCCTTTAACATCTAACTACACGTTATAATATAAGCGTGGATGCTGTGCATCAAATATTAATAGTCAGTGAAGCACCTGTGTGCTGTAGGCAGAGCAGTGCTGGATGATTCTCTGAAGTTCCTCGTGTACGAGCTCCACACAGCGCAGGCTGGGCTCCTCCAGTCTCTTGATCTGTTTCTTCACCAGCAGCTCAAAACTGACCTCAGGAACAAACAGCGCCGGCCGAGGACCCTACATCCATCACAACAACCAAATACACTCAGCCCACGTCCAGTCTGCATCTGTTATATAAGTGTTAGAGTGTGTGCACACAGCTATTCCTGATCATCATAATGTAATAGTGATTGCACTCACAGAGAATCACTTCTACCAGGAGAAATATTTCGGACTTGAAAGAAAGAGATATACACACTACCAGTCAAAAGTCTGGAATAATTAATTATTAAGACTTAAGTATGTGTCATTTTAACCACTTATTTAATAAAAATAATACAATAAAAACTGAAAAATTGTAAATTATGAATACAATGATAAAAACATTTCGATTTTAATACATTTAAACTGTAATTTATTTATGTGATGTAAAGTTTTCAGCTTCATTGCTCTATCTTCAGTGTCACATGATCCTTAAGAAATCATTCTAATAAGCTGATTTTCTACTCACTTATCATCAGTTATTATTGGTATTCAATTATTGTTATCAATGTTAAAAAAATACAAAAAAAAATCTGACATTTTTGCAGGGTTTGTTGATAAATTGAAAGCACAATGAACAGCGTTTATTTTTAAATCTAAATCCTTTGTAACAATTTTAATGTCTTTACTATAACTTTTGATCAATTTAATGAATTTTTTTTTTATCTGTAGTGTATTAACAGTTTTCATGAAAAAAATCTTAAAGGCATAGTTCACCCAAAAATGAAAATTCTGTTATTAATTACTCACACTTATGTCGTCCCAAACCAGTAACAGATTTGTTTACCTTCAGAACACAAATTAAGATATTTTTTGATGAAATCCGAGAGCTCTCTGATCCTCCATAGACAGCAATGAAAATGAAATGTTCCCAGACACAGTGTAGCAAGTACATTGGTAAAACAAAGCTCTCGGTATTCATCAAAAATATCTTAATTTGTGTTCTGAAGATGAACGAAGGACTTACGGGTTTGGAATGACATGAGGGTGAGTAATTAATGACAGAATATTCTTGTTTGGGTGAACTATCCCTTTAAGCTGCAAAGCTGTTTTCAACATTAATAATAATGATCAGAAAAATCTATTAGAAATGCTAAATATACCAAAATATAGAACCAAATATAGAACAGTAGTGTATTTATGCACCTCAGATATTTCCGTCCATTTTCAATGACAAGATTTTATTTATTTAAAAAATGTTACATTTTTGGAGTCCTGGAAATTTGTTAAATCCAGCATCTATTTGAATTTGAATTATTATTATTTATTTATTTTCAAAACTCATCAGGATGCGGGCCTGAATAATATGCACTGTACCATTAAGTCATTTATATGCATGCATAAACATTTAAATATCCTACCGTAGCGTTTCGAATAGCTGTGAGAACGTCTAGCTCATTGAGTCCTCCAAGTGGGTCAATAGACTGCAGGGTTCTTCCAAACGTCTCGTGGAATATATAACAGATACGAGCTCCTCCACACCTGCAATGAACAAATTCACACACAATCCATAAAAAATTTAAAATCATGCAACTCGTGTGGGATTCACTGGCACGTTGGCACACAGGCCTGGAGTCGGACCCAACCGTCCACCCAGAAAACGTCAATACGAGGCACTTAATTAATCAATAGCTGGTGTGGACTGAGCCAGATATGAGAGATGAACAGCATTTCATCCAACAGTGAACAGGGTGTAAATAAGGAGATGGACAGACTCCCGGATTATCTGCCTGTCAGGTTTAGCCAAGCAGACAGAGTAAACATGGTGTGCTTGGTATCTGTTTCGGTGTGAAAATGACAGACTGAGACGCTGCCGAAGTCACAGAAAAAAAGATTTAGCAGGAATGTAGCCTCCGTAATGACAATATGTCAAACTCAAATAGTATGGTGTAAGAAGGCAATCTTTAGTGAGTGGCTCCACAAATAAATGTTATGAGGCATTCTTTGACTGTCTGATGATCACTGCGCTCATAAATGGCAAGAGCTTTCTCAGATCACAAGCTCAAACCTGATTGACTGGTTTTACTAAACTTTTCAATGGGATTCCTGTTTTTCAGTTCCAAAATTTAAAGGGACAGTTCACCCAAATATGTAAATTCAGCCATCCTCCACTAGTTCCAATCCTGTATGACTTTTTCTTTTGCTGAACACAAAAGAAAGATATTTTGAAGAAAAACAGTTGATGGCAGCCATTGATTTCCATTCTATTGAAAAAAAAATCCTTGAAAATCAATAGCTACCTACCATCAACTGTTTGGTGGAGGGTGAGTAAAAAATATAATTTTTAAGGTGAAAGTCCTCATAAAATGGTAATAAAGACTTGTAACTACTATTAAGACTTTTTATGCCCTTAAACTTTATAAAAACTGAATTTAAAGGGATACTCCACCCCAAAATAAAAATTTTGTCATTAATCATTTACCCCATGTTGTTCCAAACCGATAAAAGCTTTGTTTGTCTTCAGAACACAATTTTAGATATTTTGGATGAAAACTGGGAGGTTTGTGACTGTCCCATTGACTGCAAGTAAATTACAATCAAGGTCCAGAAAAGTATGAAAGACGTTGTCAGAATCTGCCATCAGTGTTTCAACCGTGACGTTATGAAGCAACGAGAATATTTTTTTTGTATACGAATAAAACAAAAATAATGACTTTATTCAGCAATTGATTTGGAAACAGTCTCCTGTCTCTGCACATCACTCAAACTGCCTAAACTCTTCTGTGTCAGCCACTCCACAAGGATGCGCTATTTCTACGTATTTATGCAGAAAATTATCGAGATATAATTTTTTGTCAATATCGCACACCGCTAATATGTACGGGTGTAACGATTAATCGATATAGATCGATACATCGGTGCGATGTCGGACGATACGATTTATCAATGTCACACGGTGTATCAGTATATTAAATCTGTGCTTTGTTCTTAAAGTGAAAGCAAACTAATAATAAATCTAATACTGTCAAAGAAAAATACAAGTGCTCAATTCTCCTGACTGAATAACCGTTGTAACATTAAAAATTATTAATCCATATTTAATTTAAACAGTGAAGACTGTGCAGTTATTTTACGTTACATTTCTGTAACGTACCTTAAACTTTAATTTAGACTGAGCTGAAAAACCTGAAAAGCACTGTTTAATGAACTTGTGTCTTAGTTGTATTGTATTTATTTTCTGCTATTGCTTGTAACTTGGTTATCTGTATAAATATATATATTTAAATAATTGAGCATTGAGCCCATAGCAGCAGCCAGATTTTTTTTCCCAATTGTTTATTTACACAATGTGAAAAATTCAGATAAATGTTTGTGTTATATATTTTGGTTCCATTTGTGAGTTAATAAAAATGTAGATGGTTGTTTAATATAGATATATAATATGAAAATATAGATATTTCAATCGATATAATCCTGTATCGAATGGGATCGGAATCGTATTGTAGAATTTTTGGAGGTATCTACAAATATTGTATCGCTGAGAATCGATATTGTATCGTATCGTATCGTGGCGAACCATCCGATTTACACTCCTAAATGTATGTTATTTAATTGGTATTATAATTTATTGATAATAATTTTTTTATTAATATAATAATTAATACTTCTGACTCAAAAAAAATTTAAATGGTTAAAAGGCTGAAATGTAAAGTTTATTACAACTTTTTATTTGTGAAAATTCATATCTGAACTGTAAATTGTGCTTTTAACAGTAATTTTACAGTTAAATATGGTACTACAGGCATTGCCCTACCTCGTATGTCTTAAAAAAGGTCTAAATTGGAGCTTAAAAATATGTTACAAAAAATGAAGTGCTATATTGGTTATCAGACAGCAAATGCTTGACTTCTCTGCTCCTCAAAACTTTTATGTTTTAGTGTTACCTGAGTAAAGAAAACGCTGTTCTTTCAGATGTCCGAGATGCTGCTGCAACAAACGTGGCATCTGAGGACTCCTTCACTAGTTTTTGCTTTATTTGATGTTTCATTCGTCACATGATCCCTCTTACGTCAGCTTCAGAGCTGTAGCTATGACCATTTGAGTTTGTGATGCTGTTTGCGTAGAATATAGTATAGTATATAACTATAGTGAAGTGAAGGCTGAATAAATGATAATAGCATTTTCTTTTTTTGGAGAGTGATGGCTTTAATGTAGAAAGACCTTTAGGGGCAATAAGAAAAACAACTTGTTTTGCAGAAAAAAACATCCTAAAGCATGGTGGTGCAGGAACTCACAATTCAGAGGTCTGGATGTGTCTGGCAGTGCCTTCGATGGTGTTGCAGTAGTCGGTGGCAAACTTAGTGACGATCTGCAGCAAGGTGGCGCTCTGGTCTTCCACTGGCTGGCCGTAGCTGTTGAGTCGGGACTGGTACTGCGCCGTGAGCACTGTGACTCGCGTCTTGAGCTCTGGGAGACAGTCTCTGATGTGATGCATGAGCAGTCGGCTCAGGGTGCGAGCCAGGTACCGCGAGCCGCAGCGGGAGGCTAACGACGGGTAATAGCGCTGCAGGAACACCTGCTCGTCTTTGCAGGAGTCTGCGACACTCTTTTGGGTGTTCAAGTCATGTTGGCTCCTGGTGAAGTAAAAAAATAAATTATTATTATAGGACTGGAAAGTGAAAAATGGATCGAAGCCTGAAAAATTCACCACAGTGCATCCCAGATTCACTGTTTGCTCAACATCTTGTCTGATAAGATGCTTTCATAGTGTAGGTTTTAGGTAGTATCCATTGCTTCTCATAATATCCCGTAATCCTCTGTGTGTGATTCGGTTGTAGGGCACAAACATAAAACTGTTTCTATTTACTATGTTATCTCTAAAGCTCATATGAATTTGTTCTAGATCGTTAAACATGATGTTATGCAGCCTTGGTTTCTTCCTTACAGGAATCAGGAACCTTTCAAAGGAATATTTCAAGAAACGATAATAAATTAATTAATAAAGGATTCACAGTGCAGCAAGGACACTAGCTTGAGTTTGTAGTTTTTGAAAAGTCTCAGGGTTGCAAATATTTAATTCAGTTTACAGTAAAAACAGTAACACTGTGAAAAATTACTATAATTTAAAAGAACTGTTTTATTCCTGTGATGGTAAAGCATCATTACTCTAGTCTTTAGTGTCACATGATGCTTCAGAAATCATTCTGATACGCTGATATGCTGCTAAAGATACATTTTTGTTTATTATCAATGTTGGAAACAGTTGTGCTGCTTCATATTTTTATGCAAACTGTGATTGCCGTTTTTTTTTTTTTTTGACGAATAAAGTTAAAAGCAAAATTTCAAATTTAAATTGACATTTTATACCATTTTCAATATCTTTAATATATATTTGAAAGCATCCTTGCTGAATAATAACTGGTGGTGGTTGCGGACATTCCTCCCCTTTCATGTAAAGTGCTCTGAGCATCCAGAAAACCGCTATCTAAATGTAATTAATTATTACTATTATTATTATTATTATTATAAAAGTATTAAATTCATTTTAAAAACAAACCTTCTTGATCACAGCGTTTTAAAGGCTGTCTATATGAAAGGTAGTTGGAGGGATTGAAAACAGGTCATTTTAGAGAAGTTTTCTTTCCTTTAAAAAAAAAGAAAGAAAAGTGATTCATAATAAGACCAAGAAAGGCTCAGTAAGACAGAAAATCAAGTTGCTATTGATTTCATGTTGACTTTAAATATAGAGATTGCTGAAATCATTAGGCATACATTGGTCCGTGACAAAAGAGCTTGACTTTGACAAAAGTGTCTCCTTCTCTTTCATTATGGTCACAGATAATTTATCATTTAATCTGCAGTGCATTCGTATAGGACAGAGCTAAACTGAAACTTGTTAGTATACTGCCCACTACTGGAAAACACAAGTTTCTACCTTTGCTTTGGCTAACAAATCCTCACATGCTAAATATGAAATAAAACATAGATTCTAACATTTTCTAAAGAAAACATGTTGCGAATGGTTGCTAGGGCTTTGCTAGGTGCTTGCTACGGTGTTTCAGCGCGTTTGGTGTATTTGCTTATTGCAGGGTTTCTACACCAATGTCTGCGTGTTTTATCCACCAGTAAGTCATGCACAAACGCCGCTGATCTAGATGAATGCTTAAGTTTAATATTTAAGATCAGGTATTAGTTTGAACCTCTGACCTCAAGAATGAGCAACTGATGCTTCCCTTAGCAAACACTGCAGATAAAACTAAAATGACTGACCAATATACTGAACCGAACGCTTCTTTTATTTGTCGCCAGTGCTTGCTTTCCATAAACACTCTCTTAGGAAATCTTCAAGTGCTTTCCTGTTTGACTCCTCAAAGACAGCGTAGGATAACAGTGAAGAGACGACGGCCCGCAGCTACGTCTGATTAACTTAACGAGAGTCGAGAAATGAAAAGTGTCACTGCAGTTCTTCTCCACAACTAAATTGCCTCCTGTATTCGTACAGGCCCTGAAGGACATGCTAAAGCCAAAGCTGAATAAACCAATGATTTATCTCAAACTCGGCTCTCTGGTAGCTGATAGCGGGAAGACATGGTACCCTTGGGTGCTGGAGCATGAATAGACGGTGCAGGAGAGGATAACAGTCACTGCTGCTTTGGGGTTGTGATAGAGGAACTCGAATTGCAAGAAAATTACACTGTTGAAATGTTGCAATGCTTTTTCACATGGTTGATTATGTTTCTAATGCAGTCTAAAGGGCTGTGTGCTGCACTTCTCTAGCACTTTATTTTTTCCCCTTAGGTGCATAATACTTAAAATATTATTCAAGGCTTCATGTGCATGTTGTGATGGTCATTTTCCGCCCTCTCGCTGACCCTTAAGCTTATCAGGCTGTTTCTGCTGCTCTGTCTCTAGGACTTCATATGCAATTAGTTTCTTTAATGATCTACTCGGCCTTGTGAGAAAAAACAAACTGCACTTTTGCAAAATATGAAATACGTTGCTGCAGGTCCAAATTGGTTTATTTCTGAGGTGAAATGACCACCCATGCTGCTAGAAGTACTAGAGGCGTCTATGGTTTTTGCACAGAAACCACAAAAACACAGTACAGTCAAAGTTAATTGGGATTTTTTTTTTTTTTTTTGGGAAGAAAAGTACATTTTTAGCGACAGAAAAAAAAAAGAGTTAATTTTGTAACAGACAACTTTTAAATTGTAAATATTTACACAGTGGTGGCTAAAATTATTTTCACCAATAAAAGAATGAGATTATTTATTAAATTAATTAAATAAATATTAAATACTAGCAAATATGAATATATATATCATTGCAGCAAATAATTTTGCACAATAGTGTTTCTGTATCTGAATTTTCTATACACATTATATTAAATTTATTTACACATTAAAATCATATTAAACAGCATAAATTAATTTAAATACAGTGGACTAAAAAAAACTGCAACTCGAATTCCTTGAGAATATTTAATTCACAGTTATGATGTGTGGAGTTCTCCATATGCGCTTTCACAGCATTAAAATTACAATTTAAAGACAAAAGATAATTGATATGAAAATTTGCTGAAAAAAATTGCTGGCTAAAAAAAAACTAAATATTTAACTAAATATTTTTGTTTGGCAAACAAAGTTAGTAGAAGAAATGCACTAGTACAAGAATTGTGCAATTATTACATAATAAACTAAAGATGCAATAGTATTACTTAGTAGAAAATAGTTTTACTTATGTTCTACTAAACAACAGTAATGTCTTCAAGTTAAACCAAACTTTTATTTTGACGGGTTGCTGTGAATACCTTTATATTTGTGCATGTATATGATATGATGATAGAAGTTCTGGAGCTGTTGTTCATGTATTTATGTCCTCATTTAGTGAGAAGCATTACGCATGCTTTATTACACCATTCACACACACAGAGACATGCAGAACATGAATGATTCATATTTAAATGCTGCTTAATATTTACATTTACTAGCCCATATCGCAATTTGACTGAAGTGTAATGACCTACTTTTTATTAATTCATCCAAACTTTCACTAATTCTGTGATATTACGCATTATAAAGATAATTCAATTTTTATGACTTGATTCCAAGTGTATTTCTGTCCGTGTTTTCAAGCATAGGACCCTCTACAAGGGAAGATTATCGGTGAATAACAACTAAGATATCAGTCAGTTGCTTCAGAGATTGAATTTTGGATCTTGAATTGTATTTAAAGTAGGGCCGGGACTCGATTAAAAAAAAAAATCTAATTAATTAGAGGCTTTGTAATTAATTAATCGAAATTAATCGCATTTTAATCGCATATAAATATTTGACCTGAGAACAGTGAGAAATAATTTTTTTTCACATGGATTTATAGTATACCATTGAATAATGACTGAATACATAAGCTTAAGCAACAAAATATTGTTTATTTTTGTTCAACCAAGTCTAGCAGACCAGTGCAATTTTTGCCATTAAGTGTAGCAATAGCATATTTAGAAACAATTTAGAAATAGTACATTTCAGAAATTCAGGAAGCTTATAGGTGCTGGAACCTTCTGTAAAGTGTTTTTTTTAAGTAAAACACAATACTGTCAATTACATTCAGAACATTGGAAACACTGACTATTAGAAAACATCTCTCTGTTGCTTCAGAGGCCATAACATACTCCAACTCTCAATAACCTTGGCCAAAACAATAAAGAGTTCAAAATAAACCAACAAAATAATACATAGTTCACGCTAAATAGCTGCTATATGTTTTGCGTTGAGGTGATACTTGAGGCTCGATGTGCTGCGGTGATATCTTTTACTGTCTATGGGTGATATGCGAACGCTAGTTGGTGCTCCAGTATAATCGGTCCGCCGAAACTCATAAAGTGAGAAACGTTCCGCGGTGCAAAAATAAGTTATTAAAAATGCGGGAATTTTTTTAATTAATTAATCTTAGTTAACGCGTTATTTTTTGTGTAATTAATTAATCTCAATTAACGCGTTAAAGTCCCGGCCCTAATTTAAAGTCCAGATATGGTTAAGAGGTAATATGGTGGCTGACCTGTTAACCACACCGATGATGCCCAGTCTGACGGGTATGATCCGGCCCAGCAGCACCTCCAGAGCGTCTGTCCCCGCATCCATCAGATCCAGCTTACTCACCACCAGCAGCGTCCTGCGACCTGAGCGCACACAGACAGTGAATACACCCCCTTCCCACGAGCTGCTCAGTGTGTAATAACCACATCTGGATGTTCCCTGCATGTCCTCACCATCTGGGTCCACCTCTCGTGCCAGTTTAAGGGCATCCGATGTGGCGAGGTCAGAGTTCGCAGGCGAGACGCACAGGATGAGGGAGTTGGGGTTGGAGATGTAGGACAGAATCATCTCCTGGACTTGAGTCTCGATATCTTCAGGCTGGTCACCAACAGGGACCTACTCAAAACAGATCACGTGACAAAGAATGAGCGGGAGAACAAAGCAATTAGAGCTGCAAGTGGTTGTAAAATATCCAGATAATATCACTAATTATTAATATGTAATAAAAAATAATTTTAACCCATTATTAAAAATGCAATTCCACATCCTGCCCAGTTGTCTTCCAGACAATGTGCAACTTGAAGACTCTGAAAACAAATGCATCTATGTAGGCTGTGCTTTACATTATGTGCAAATAAAGTTACACTTTTATTTCTGGTTTTCATAAGGCTAGACCTGAAAAACAAATAACATTTTTAAACCTATATTTAATGTATTTAACAAAATGTATTAAATCAGAATTATTACGCTCCTGTATTTTTTGTATTTTTTAATAGTAAGTACATGTAACCTGTGTAAGAAAGACACCGTAAAATAAAGTGTTACTTATCTTTGTGCCCAAAATAATGTTATGTTAATAGCATTTAATTTGTATATTCAAATTTTAATATTGCATTTTTATATTTATATTTTTAAAAAAATTGTAAAACATTTTCCTTGCTGGATTTTACTTAAATGTTCATGAAGTTTTTCTTTTCTTTTCTTTTTTTGGATTGAAATACAGTACAAAGGGCGAAATCTATAGAGATATTTAGATTTTTATATTATATTATCAAAATAAATGGCTCAATATATATATATATATATATATATATATATATATATATATATTGGTGAAAATACAGTTATATAGTTACATAAATATATGCTTTTGGACCATTTCTTTAAAAAAATGTTACCAATATATATATATTGTTACGTTAATGAACTTTTGTTCCCTTATTTGGTCACCTTCCTTTTCTTGTTTTGGTTAGTTGATTATTCCCCGCCTGTCTCCAGTTCCCTCATCACCTGTGTGTTTAAATACCCGGAATATATATATTCTTGGCTGTATTGAGTGCTCTGTCTGCTTGAACACATATACAGAGGTTTATTCAGTGAAGTTTACAGACATTTGCTAGCTTTTAGGACTAGCCTTTATGCTAAATGGAAATAATAGCATGACTTTTTAACATTTACAGACAAGGATACAATTGTGAAATGTAAGTTATGCACTGATGAAAACACATCTCAAATGCTTTAAATAGCACACATGTATGTGACCCTAGAGCACAAAACCAGTCTTAGGTCGCTGGGGTATATTTTTTGCAATAGCCAAAAAAAAAAAAGAACATTGTATGGGTCAAAATGATCGATTTTTCTTTAATGCAAAAAAATCATTAGGATATTAAGGAAAGTTCATGATCCATGAAGATATTTTGTTAATTTCCTATCATAAATATATCAAAATTTAATTTTTTGGTAAGTAATTTGTTTGAACTTAATTTGGACCACTTTAAAGGCCATTTTCTCAATATTTTGATTTATTGAATTTTTTTAATTATTTTTAAATTATTTTTGCACCCTCAGATTCCAGATTTGCAAATAGTTGTATCTTGTCCAAATATTTTCTGATGCTAACAAACCATACAGCAATGTCCATGTCCATTGAAACATGTTATTCACTTCTCTAAACTGACACGACCAGCAGATGGGCAGATGCAATCAATTGAAAAGAAATTGCTGTCAATTGTTTTCTTTACTGTTAAAAATTGTTCTTGCAGCCAGCATTGGATTTCCAATTATATTCAAAGTGCGGACACATTGTTTGTCTTTTGTGTGTAAAATCCTGTCATCTCAATAGGAATCTAATAACTCAGCATGAGCTCAAAAGATTTCACAACAGGTTTAAGTTCCTCACACAAATTCACTGTTGAACAATAGAAAGATGCTTTGTTTGAAAGTGACTTCTGTGTGTGCTCTTTGCTAAAAGACAACAGACCTTTTTTGCTACTGTATTAAACTTACCCAACAGGATATCTATCAAATATCTCCTTTTGTGTCCCAAAGATAATTATGTAATACTAGCTCATAATAAAATGACAACAAAACATTATTTTTTAGTTATAGAGATAAATAATGGAAGTAGTGATAAATAATTCAGAAGTTAATAATACAATGAATGCTAGAATATATTTGAAATAATTGGCCAGTCTCCACATTATAAATCATTACTCACTTCGAGTTAGGATTAGTGGCCAACCGATATATCACCATGGCCGATATATCGGGCGATATTTGCCATTTTTCAAATATCAGCATCGGCTGAAAAGTTTTTCAGCTTGGCTGATGTGTTCGAGGCGGGACTTTTATTTTGACAACACAACAGTGCTCACACTCTCTCTCTCTCATGTTTGACGTTGTCGTTAAAAGTTCTGTCTAACACAGATAGAAGTCTGTATAATAAACAGACAGAATGGATAAACAAAGGAATTAATGTATACAGAAAGTATTACAACGTTTGCTTTTATATTAGGCCTACTAGTAATAGAAAAGCAATCGTTGTAATACTTTCTGTTTGCCGCCAGCATTAAGCAAATACGTATCCAGCATGATCGCATGTTCTTTGTGTGACGGTCTGTCCGTGTGAATTGAATGCTTTAAACTTTAAACTCGTGTTTTCAAATTATGCTGCACTTTATGCATTTGCCCACAATCATATTCATGTCATTTTCACTGTGTGCTGTAAGTAAAATGAGGGTTATCCTGGCTTTATTTGAAAATTATGATTCCCAATGTACACAAACTTCCCAGAATACTGAGTGCCCTGTTGGTTACAGTATTTACTTTCCTTTAATTCTATTTTTATAAAAAAAAATACTGTCATCTAAAGTATAAGTATGTTTCTTTTACACATTTATTTTTTAATCCATTGTGAAATGAATTCAAATTTCTCAAATATTCATTATTTAAAAAATTATATCGGTTTTATATCGGCTTCATATCGGCCCCCCTGCTTGCCAAGATATCGGCATTGCCTGTCAATAAATACACATTGGTCGACCAGTAGTTAGGAGTGGATCCTGTGTGTTTCAGCTCTGATTTGAATTTAGAAAGAACTAGAAACTGGATCTGACTAATAGACTATAATTGCATACTTATAGACTTTATAGAACTAAAATAACATGTTTAATGTACAGCATTTAATTTCAATAGGTAACATAAAACACTTCTGCTTTTTATCCTTAAGTAAATGGGTTTGTTTGCATTACATGGTAAATGAACATGTCCAGTCATAGCTGGTACCTTAGTGATGCCAGGCAAGTCAACTAACGTCAGACTGAGTACGTTAGGGGAGTATATCTTCAGGTTAATGGGCTCTGGACTCATCCCCTGGGGAGGAAAAACAGATCAATTAAAACAGCAACCACAAGAGGATGTCAAACTATGAAGTGCTTCCACTGCACCTTATTATTGGTACTTCGATCTGTTTCCTCCTCGATCTCTTTTCGGATTTCACAGAAATCTGTGAAAATCTGAGCAAAGAGAAAAGCGCATCTCAATAGAGTGGAGGCTCATAAACCAGCTGTGACGTACTCTGAATGTGCTATTTCTTCAACAAGAACTCCTTTAATTACCTGGTTTTTGCAGTGAAGGAAGGTGCCCCATTCTTCTGCTTTGATACCTTTAGAAGATCAAAAGAGAAGAACACAAGACAACAACAAATCAATATTTATGACACTCAGCCCAGCAGAAGATTCAGCAGAAACCCTATTCTCACAAAAGACCTCAACGGAAATAAAAGATTTTTACAGGCAAAGAGAAGTGACGTGAATGAAATGTGAAATCAATGTTCAACCAGAAACAATGCAGTGGACACATACATTAAGTACAAAACTGAGAGAGTGAAGCCAAAACGTGCATTTGCTCTAGTCTCCAAGTTCAGGAAAATCACCAGAAGTGAAAGCATGGCAGATGGAAAAATTATCTCGGTCATAAAGGATGGCATTTGCAAAACAGAAGACGGAGGAAGAGTTGTGGGATGTGAGCATGCCGGAAGAATGAAATGGACCGATAACGTTCATGTTGAAAACGGAGACCTGGATAAATATTCTGGCTGTTGTGTTTATCTCCATTCCCTGAGAAAGCACAGAGAGGACAGCAGAGAGAGCGTTAAGAAGAAACGCTATCAATCAGAACACGTCAACATTGTCAGAGAGCGGATGTTAAAAGGAACATTCGGGGCTCAGTACGAGTTAAGATATATGTGAGAAAAATGAAAAGAGAGAGAGAAGAGGGTCAAAGAGAGTCACTTGCGAGCTGTTACCACTGTGTTGTCTGCGCCTCTCCTCCAGCGGAGGCACGTTCACCAGCTGCAGCACTAGAGGACGCCGAGTCACTATTCCTGAACCTCGGGGAAGAAAGTCTCGTCCAACCAAACTCTCCAACACTGAACTCTTTCCACTGCTCTGTGAATTCATTTGAAGAGACCAACAGAGCACATGCTTGACTTCAAAGGGAACATACTGGGAAACAGTTCTACTCCACCATCAATGAATCCATCCTCTGCACTTCAGTAACTGTCTGGTTCAGCTCTGCTCCTAAATCTGACCTCAGAAGATTACAGAGGGTAGTCCGGACTGCTGAGAGAATCATCGGAACAACCCTCGCGTCTATTCAATAACTGTACTCATCCAGAGTGATCAAAAGGGCTGACAAAATCACTCTGGACCCCTCACATCCAGCACACTCCTTCTTTGAACTGTTGCCATCTGGTCGACGCTACAGAGCACTGAGCACCAGAATGACCAGACACAGGACCAGTTTCTACTGGTCTATTACACTATTTATATTTATATACACATACACTTATTTATCTAACACACATACTTAGTGTACACTTACATTTTTGCACATAATATACCTATAGTGCTTATTGTAATATACCTGCCTACAATTGTCAATTTGTATATTGCCATTCCTTACCTACTTATTTTTATTTTTTAATTCTTTTATTATGTGTTTTTTGTTCAGTCACTGTCATTATGTTGCACTGTGAAGCTTCTGTCACGAAAACAAATTCCTCATATGTGTAAATATTTGACAATAAAAGCACATTCTGATTCTGATACTGGAACCGTGTTTACATGTAGGCCTACTTCATGACGCTGATGATTTATTATCACAAAACAAAGATGACGCCTGATGTAATGACGGTTTCCATTCTAACACATAGACTCAAATCCACAGCTTTGTGTTTTCAAGACTCACCTGTGAGCCCACGACTACGATCTGAGGAAGCTGGATGATCTCTGCTCCGACTGTGAGGAAAACCTCCTGCAGTCTGTTAATGATGGGTATCAGAGTCTCCATCTAGGAAAGAGATGGGTGTAAAGCATTAATCTATAGAGATACATACATATTTCACAATTTTTCAGTTTTTGTTTACATAATATATGTGTGTGTTCTGTAAATATTTATTATGTGCATATATATATATATATATATATATATATATATATATATATATATATATATATATATATATATATATATATATAAACTATACATTTGCATAGCCATTAAAACTAAAAATCTGCACAAACTGCCCATTCGTGCAAAAAGAAATTGACTAATATAATATTTGATTTGCAGCTATAATTGAATATTTCGCGACAGACATCAGCGCTGCAGGGTGTGATGCTCAACAGAACAAGGTTACAGGAGAAACGATATAAACATGAGCAAAACAGGCTACATACCTCACCGTAATGCGATGTGTGGAGCCTTCTACAGAATCACACAATTAGAGGGTTATAACGCTCACTGTCATGCTGGAAATACGGAAAATACAACCTATAGTCACGAGAAGACCGACATGTTTTCAGGTTTCGCTTTTCTGCGCCCTTACAGTAGGCTGTCAAAGACGGATCCGGAGTCGGCTACACAATAATTTGATTGGCTATTGTATTGATGACGTTAGAGTTTATTTTCAGCTCATTGGTTTAAAGATATGTCAATCATAGCGTGTCATGGGCTCCTGTCCACGCCCCTTTCCAACATCAGGACCCCTACAATATTTCACAGGTGTCCTTCAGTTTCACAGTAGCATCAGGATATCAGTAATTATTATGGGGTTACGAGAAGATGAAAAACGAAAGGTTCGAAATGCGTCGAATCCGTGTAAAATTATATCGTTGATGAAAAAGATACGAGTTAGGGAAGTAGGCTTGGTGAAGTATTGAGGAAGTGTGAATGAGTCAGAATGTAGACACAAATGATCAAAATGTGCAAATCACATGACATGGGAGGGACGAGGACCCTAAGGCAGGAAGAGCCTCTCCTTGTCCTGTTTTTCCCTATTAAACTTGTCATAAAAGCGCTTTCAGATAAGTTTGAGGTGTATAAAAAGTTTTATAATCACATTAAGTTCACTCGTTTAATTATTTAATTCAAAGTCGTGCATGCAAACCCATATTGGCTATGCAGAATATGAATGTGGCTGGAAAAGCTGTTTTTATATATAATCGCTTTTTATTTATTTATTTTTATTTATTTTATTTGGGGGGAGGGGGGTGGGCGTGTTTGGTATGTTTTATCCAAAAGCAATATTAGAAATAAAATGTAGAATACCGCATAAACTCATTTCCTCCTCCTCGCCATCTTGGAGATGGACGGCTTTTCCGACTGAGCTGTAAGTCCGAGTCATTTTAGTGAATCGGCTCATTTGAATTCAAACGGTTCAATAACTGATTCATTTATTGCTCAAAGGGGTTCTAAGAATTTATGTGGAATTTTGTAGCACAGTACATTTCAGTCAAATATTATTGCTTGTTGTGTTGTGTGAACACTTTACCATGTCACCCACCTAACTGTTTTTTCTCTCTCTTCGTAAAGTCTCTCTAGACCGTAGACCGAGTTTAATCTCCTTGCGAATCGGTTCGAATGAATCACTCAATAGAACCGGCTGAAACACAATGCGCTCGTGATTCGAACATCGATATTTTGCGTCAGTCCCTTGTGACTCTACAGTCATGTTCTGTTCTGCTGGGAAGAACGACATAATCCTCCACAACATCTGATGTGCATCTGGATAATAACAAACACTGGGTGATTTTTGTGGAAGTTTCAGACGCGAAGCGAATATCTAAACAGCCGCGACGGTAAGGGCGAAGAGGTGAAGGTAAATTGTTTGTTTTTCTCACAAAATCTGTCAAGCTGTTTTGGCGTAACGTTATAGAATATCACAGTATTTTAGAGTCGTCTGCTCTTTGATGTTTTTGGACTTATTAGTTTCATAATGTGGATTATACGTGCCGTTCTGTATCACCATGGCACAAAAGCTCTGTCCTTGCCAGGACAAAGTACTTGCTCACACAGAACAAATACTTAGTGGCTTTCTAACGCAGTGTGGCTTTCGCTTCTGTCTGAAATTCGTTTCAGTAAAGCATTTGTTACAATGTAACTGCATGTTTCCACGGCTGTGACGTCACACGACTCACACTAATTCATTCTCTATATCTATATATGTATCTCTCGCGCTATCAAATTACAATGAAAATGCAAAATATACAAATTCACTGTCATTTAAAGTCAATAATATCATGTCTGAAATAGTGCATTAGAAAACAATTGTGCAGTTTCAGATTTTACACTGAGTTTACCTGTGTAGCATTAGTCTCTGTTAATAAAGCTTGTTCTGCTGCTGTCTAATATCCGTCTCCGCTTCACAGCTTTCTTCTCCACATCATGTCCTCTCGTAAGAAGGTGCTGCTCAAAGTGATCATCCTAGGGGATTCTGGGTAAGTGTTTGTAGTATAATCGTATTGAAGCAGCGACACATTGTCCTCTGTCATGCATATTTAAGGCAGCTGTACATATGTAAACATAACTGGCTTGACATGACTCAAGGAATTCCCCTGACTTCCCGTCATGCATAGGTGCGGTTGGAATTTGCTCGGTCCTGATGGTCAATCACACACTATCTGTGAAGAATGTAATCAAGACTTAAAGCTCAAAGATGATGCTATCAGTTGAATCTACATTGCCTGATGAATGCATTTGTCCTGTTTGTCTTTGACAGAGTTGGGAAGACCTCTCTGATGAACCAGTATGTGAATAATAAGTTCAGCAATCAGTACAAGGCCACAATCGGAGCCGACTTCCTGACTAAGGAGGTGATGGTGGACGACAGACTGGTCACCATGCAGGTTTGCATTCATGTGTATTCAACTGGAGTGCATTTCACTTATACTAGCGCTCAAAAGATTGGGGTCAAAGGAATTTGTGGTTAAGAAATTTTTATTCAGCAAAGATGCATTTTTTAATAGCATTTCAAAGAAACACTGTTCTTTTGAACTTTCGATTCATCGAAGAATCCTGAAAAAATCACATTTATCAAAGTTTCCACAGAAATATGAAGCAGCACAACTGTTAGCAACATTGATAACAATCAGAAATATTTCTTAAGCAGCAAATCAGCATATTAGAATGATTTCTGAAGGATAATGTGACACTGAAGACTGGAGGAATGAGGCTGAACATTCAGCTTTACATCACAGGAATGAATGGCATTTTAAATGTATTAAAGTAGAAATTATTTTTTATTAATTTTAATAATACCTCACAATATTACTGTTTGTACTATATTCATGATCGAATAAATGCAGCCTCGGTGAGCAATAGAGACTTAAAAAACATGAAAAATGTTAAATGAAAGTGTTATTCATGTGTGGGTGAATAATTAATATAATAAAGAAATGTTTGGGACATAAAAAAAAAAAAAAAAAATATATATATATATATATATATATATATATAATTTCTTTATTATATTCATTATTCACTATTCATTATTCATTATATATATATATATATATATATATATATATATATATATATATATATATATATATATATATAATGAAAAAAACAATAATAATAAAAAATGCTGATGTTTTGCATAATTTTTATTATTATTTTTCATTTTACTTGTGTAGTTTAATTTGTATGGTTTAAAGCAGCTTTATAGAAAATATGAAAAATAATAGAGACAAAAAACACTAAAAGAATGAAAAATGTGCAAGCCAATAATTGATGGAAATTTGTATGCCAATTGCAATCTTTGAAAAAAAAGATTATTCCTTTTGATTTTGAAGCTAAAAGGCCTAATATTACCTTAATATAGGCCTAATAATTATTTTTCAGATTCACTCTTATATATGCCTATAGAAGCAGTGATTTATCAATTAAATGAATTGCGAATTGAATAAGAGGCCAGTGTGCTGTCAAGATGACGCTGTCATTTCCTTAACAACCATTATTTTGTCAACAATTCCTCACGCAGTAATCATCTCTGGTCATGTGACACGATGAAACACTGCATAATAAGCAACACAGTCATCTCCCAAATATGAAGCCTCTGGAGTGTTCTTCTGCTGATCGTGTGAAATAAATAAGTCACATTTAGTTTGATTCATGTCGTGTAGATCCTACATGCCCAGACAAGCAGTTCTTGGGAAACTGTTCCTGAAAAATAAAAGTTATTATTTCTGTATTCTAACAACTGTAGTTAGTCTATCCAATTAATAAACAATATAATGGCAAAAATGAAAGTATTTTTGAGCAAAGCCTTGTCATTTACAGTAAATAACTGCATTTTCTTCTTTCAGATCTGGGACACGGCGGGACAGGAGCGCTTTCAGTCTCTGGGTGTGGCGTTTTACAGGGGGGCGGACTGCTGCGTGCTGGTGTACGACGTCACAGCGCCAACTTCATTCAAGACTATGGACAGCTGGAGGGACGAGTTTCTCATTCAGGCCAGTCCTCGTGACCCGGAGAACTTCCCCTTTGTTGTGCTGGGCAACAAAATCGACCTGGAGAACCGGCAGGTGGGTGTGCAGACTGGAACGACAGGGTTTTAAAGGGTTAAAATTCACAGAACGAGTGTGTTTTCAGTGGCTGATATACTATAGTGAGATGTGCACTACCATTCAAAAGTTGGGAGTCAGTAACTTTCATAAAGATTCCCAGCCTTTACCAAAGAATACTTTTAAAAAGCATAACGGTTTCCAAAAAAAAAGAGGGAAAAAAAGAAGCAGCAGCAGCACAACTGTTTTCAGCATTGATAATCATTATAAATGTTTCTTGAGCGGCAAATCAGCATGTTAGAATAATTTCTGAAGGATCATGTGACACCCAAAATTTGAATCGTAGTTTATGTGAAGGACACTAATTGGCCAATGATTTCATAAATAGGCAAAAAGCCAGAATTTGAACTGGGAACATTGTTGGTCAAGAGCACATCAAGTGACTTAATAAAATAATACGAGCCGTGTTATAATTCATGGTTTCATCCCCGGATCCTCTTTATTGTTTGCAGGTAACGACAAAGCGAGCCCAAGCGTGGTGTCAGAGTAAGAACAACATCCCTTATTTCGAGACCAGTGCCAAAGAAGCCATTAACGTGGACCAGGCCTTCCAAACTATCGCTCGCAATGCTCTCAAACAGGTACAGGAAGCTGTGAATACAGATCGATTTCAGAAATACGATGGCCTTTAGATACTGTTTGATATCAGATGAAAAATAACCTGCCATTCACTGCTTTGTTGAAAAGATAGTTCATCAAAATCAGTTGGATAGGTATGAAGTTTTTTACTAAAATCTTATTTGTGAATATTCAGATATGCTGTATGAAATGTTTTTGAAGTCTGTGATGTTAGAAATTCAGAATATTAGACTCAGATATTGGTATTTTTTCATGCAAAGACATTTTCTGACTTCAAAAAAATGTAACAATGTAGTATTAATAATATATGATAATATTAATAATATGAAATTAAGTATTATGAATCATTTTTATGGCAGTTGTCCTTTCTTGGATCATTGGACGCATTGCTTTCTTTGTATGGAAAAATGTCACATGAACATTCTGCAAAATGTCTTTTTTTTTTTTATGTAAAAAAGAAAGTCACACAGATTTCGAATGGCATGGGTGAGTAAACGATGCCATAGAAGAACAATTGTTGTTTCCCCAAAGAACCTTTGTTAAAAAAAAATTTCTCAGTTTGAAGAACATTTTAAAGGGGTCATATGATGTTGCTTAAAAGAACATTATGATGTGTATTTGTTGTAATGAAATGTGTTTATGCAGTTTACACATAGTGTACATTATCGTTTCACCTCTATGCCCTCCTTTCTTTTCTTTCTTTACCTCAAGCGTGTGACGTTACTGATTATAATGAATTATACTGTCTTTTTATGTTTTTACATTGCGTATTGTGCTGTGTAAGCATAAAACCATGTCTGCATTTGTGATCAGAGAAACGACACATAAAAAACAAGAGCTACTCTACTCGGCTCAAAACTCACGTTTGAATCATCAGTGGTAAATCCTTTAAATATGTAAACGTACTTACATGCCGTGAGTCAGAAGCACCAGACTGTCCTTGCAAAGTTGGAATTGCCCCAGTTTATAGAAACAGACACCAGACTATAGACTACTCTCACAAGATCATGAAACAGTTCTCCATAAAATGTGCTGCACATATCTGAATATTAGGGTTGAACTGTTCTGGAACAGTGTTGTAGATACAACTAAAACCACTGATTTCTAGTTTTGATCGACCAAACTAAGTATCTTCACTTTCACAACGAAACACAGTGTTTCCACAGCAATGCGCCGGCAGCATCAGTGAGAATAACAGTTACGCCTTCTTTCTTTGTGTGAACATTTGGGCGGCGTTATGCAAATCTTCCGACACAGTGACGTAGACATGTGGGGACGTGTTTAAACGAGCCGTTTTTGGGGGGTGTGGAGGAGTCTTAACTTTTATAAAGAATATCTCTTTGGGTTTGAGACTTTAGTCTTTGCAGCTTTAGGGATCTTATCTATTCACAAACAGCTTGTAACACTCCAAAGAGGAAGGAAAACTTTAAAAATTGCATCATATGAGAAATCTAGATAAACTTGTCTACTCTTAAGAACCTTTTGTGGAATGAAAACATTCTAAACTTTTAAAAATAAAGAAAGGTTCCAAAAAGGTTTTTCTTTTTTTTTTTTTGAAGTGATGCCACAAAAGAGCCAATTTAGAACCTCTTAAGTTCTTAAAAAAAAATAATAAAAAAAACGTTTTTTTTTTCTTCGTCTGAAACATTGTAATAATCTAAAAAACCTTCTTCCACTATAAAAACCTTTTGTTCAGTGGAAAGTTCACATGAATGGTAAAGTTTCTTCATGGAAGGAACCATCAATACCAAAAAAAAAACCTTCATTTTTTTGGAATGTATTTAACTGGCTGGGTTTCGTTGTTGAATAAAAACTAAATCTGAATGAACTGAACTTTCAGGAGACGGTGGAGACGTATGACTTCCCTGACCAGATTAAACTCAGAGACGACAGACCTGTGTCTAGCAGTGATGGCTGCAGCTGCTGAAGGAAAGACCAAACTGGGGACGGGAAGAGAAGAGAAAGAGCCAGCATGGGAAAGGGAGAGATCCAGGCCTGT
This sequence comes from Carassius gibelio, assembly GCF_023724105.1. NCBI lineage: Eukaryota > Metazoa > Chordata > Actinopteri > Cypriniformes > Cyprinidae > Carassius > Carassius gibelio. Next base: position 24,990,646 of record NC_068403.1, on the reverse strand, counting down.
TATTCTAGCATCCATCCTCCCCTTTTCCTCCTTTGAAACCTCCAGGGTATCAACTGCCACAAGTGAAAGCTGAACATCCATTTTCTCACTGAACTCCAAGTAAGCGTGTGGTATGATAAACTGTGGAGGAACAGGAAGACCAGTGTGTCGTGTATCTTCTGACATGAGTCCTTCTATCACTACAGCTGTCGCTACTCCTGCTGTCTGAGCAATATGATTTTCTTTTCTCAGAAATGATTCTTTGGTCTGCTAGTTCGTTGTGCCTTTTTAATTCTTACTATTGGTTATTGATATCAATGTTTCACTCCTATGCTGAATGAATATTCATAAAAAATAAAAAAGACATTACATATGTAATAGGGCTGGGAAAATATAATAATATTAATAAAATGTTTTACCTGCCATTTAAAATCAACCATTTGTTTACACCTTTTTTTTACACCATAGCTTCTCAGTAAAAAAAAAACAAAATGCTTAAATAAGTTATGAGTTCTTCATGAAAGTCCACGTTTCACATAATTTCAAATGTTTTAACATTTAAAAAGGTTTTACCTGTGTCTATGTAGGAAAAAGGTGTGGAAAATATGCCTTGAATTTTTTTTAAACTAGATTTTACTGTATTTTTTACTTCAGACATTTAAAATCCACTTCACAAAATTGCTGTTTGTTTGAAATGAGTCCTCTAACTAAATACATTAGGGCAAATGACTTATGTCAAAAGATGAAAATAACAATAATATAGGATTTCTTCACTAGACTCCCAGCCCTACTATGTAACATGTCATGAAAAAAAAAAATAATAAAAAAAATAAAAGAATATGGATGTGGTAACAGTGCATTACCTTGAACACACAGGTACTTTTTTAAGCCCCTTAATTGTCTCTGTAACATATTTCACTCACACCATTTATAATGTTTTACAGAACATGTATGTTTTTGCACACATAGCTGTTGTTGAGCATGTCAGTGTGTTTTTCATGAAGAGGTTGTGTATTAAGTAATCAGGTTAGAAGCACACTAATGGTGTTACGTCATGCTTAACTCAGTGTTTTGATTTGCCTTTGGTCATTTACATAATATGCTTGTATTCATTAATATATATCTATACTCAACCCAAGAGCTCCTTAATTTTACATGCCAAAATGCAAAATGGAAATAAAATGTAGGCATCATTTTTATTTTGGCCAAATGTAAGAATGACACCAAAACCAACAAAATAAAGATAAATTTACAACCAAGCCCGGCTGTTAATTCCACATTTAAAAAATACAAATAGAAAAATAAAATTGATCAAGAACACTTTATTTTCTCTTAATAACTTGCACACAATATTTACAAAGTTGCACTAAAAGCACCCCTGGTTTCCTCTGATGGTAAAGCAACAGCCAGCATTGTGGCCTCTTGTAGATCAGAGAAGCCCCTCCAAGTCCATATGAAGCATCTCGCTCCCCGACTCCATCAGTCTAGTGTGTTTTAATCCATGTATGAGGTATCCATGGCTTCTGTCTCTGGATGCAGCAGACGGCTGGCCAGACGCTCAATATCATCCAGACTCAGCTGTCTGAGTGAGCGTTCATAATCCTGATAACAAGAAAAGACAAGGTTAACCATGGTTCCTATCACCTATTATTTATGACATACATTGTACAAAAGTCGTTCCACTATTCTAATCATGGCCAATGATTTTATAATACTTTCATTTCTTACGCATCTAACACATTTAATATCGTTACTCGATTCTGCTTTCTCCGATTACGGTTCACAAAAACTATTAAAAAAAGCCTTTTTGTTAAATGTAGATATGCACCAATCGACCGGCCAGGAATCAGCTGATCTTCCAGTAACCGGACAGTCAGTCGGCCGATTCCGAGCCGGTCTGTTTTGATGTCTCAGATACACTCACATATGGATGTAAACGTCACCGGCATGGAAGTTCTTCAGTGTGAGTGAAGAAGACACAAAGTTCGCAATCTGTAATATGTGTAGAGCCAAAGTAAACTGTGGGGGAACCACAGGGCTTGAGTAATGCTTGTCCAGGACTAAGGGTGTGCGATATAAATCATCTGCGAAAATAGCAAATATATATATATATCACTAAGACCTAACAAAACACACAAGTGCATGAATACATGATAAAGTAAGTTAGATTAGTGCGATTGCGCATTTACAGTGCGTTCTTTCTCTGCATGATTCAGTCTATTAAAATGCATTTAGAAAGATCACACATTCAAGATATAGGGGCAAAAAAAAATGTGTATTTATATAATTTCATATTGTTAATATCACACGATCACACGTTTCAATGTGAGATAGATTTTATACAAAAGTTAAATGAGATGTCAATATTAAGATTTACGTTTTAGACACCACATTACCTGTTTTTGCTCTATTTTGCGAACAAAAATAATTTCAAACACAACCACGGCACTGTTTTGCATCTCTGAGCAACATGACAGTGTTTCGTTCCTGAATGAATCACCTGTTTGAATGATTCGGTACAATCGCAATGACTCACTTATTAACAGTGACTTGCTGCTACCAACTGGTGGTTTTAATTTCACATTTAAAGTAACCTTTTATTTCTTTTAAGTATTCAACTTTTATGATAAAAACATCAAAACATTATGCATTTGTCACTGCAGGTTAATGTATTCCATGTCCCTCAGAGTGGTATTAAACAGTGTGTAAATGCATCTAAATGCCATTTAAGACGCAGCTTCTGTGTTTCCTCTGCACTGCAAAATGAATTTTGTTGAAACTGATTTCATTTGATTGGTAACAGCCCAAATGTCTTATTATTCTAATTGACTGTTTAAATAAGAATTTCACAAACGATGATGCAAACTTTTAGAATAAATGGCTGTATTAAAAAGGTACAAACGCCTCGAGAAAGGAATAAATTAATTTAAGCTTATTGGAAAATATGAAATTCCATCACGGTAGAGAACTGACCACCACACAGAATATGAAGAATATCGTATAATATGATATAAGAATATAACTAAGCAAGCACTGAAACTTGGGCAACAATATCTTGCACCAGAATGATTCTTATTTTATTGCATTTAGTGTAAATGGCGACTAATGATATACAGTATTTGTCGTGCCAGATGAGGCTCGCTCAGCCTATCCTAGAGTAAGAAACCGAGACCTGTGCAAAAATCTGAACATATGAGCACAACAGCATACATAAAGTAAATCAAAGAAAGTTATAGATGCATACTACGCTAGAAAAAGATAGATAACATATGATATAGGTAAGCAACATTACACAACCAAGATGCTTCCCCGAATATCAACGCAAAAGTGACACTAATTTTATGCAATAGTAGTTCAATATGACAGGAAGTCAAACTTAAGTGACTTACATTTTAGACACAATATTGACTGTTTTTGATTAATTCCTCTGATGAAAAAATTGTTCCAATCAAAGCCACAGCAGAACTGTTTTGTAACTGAGCAACACAGTGGTGTTTCGTTACTGAATGAATCCACAGTTCTGAATGAATCCAGTAAGCAATGATTCAGTAACTATTTCATACAGTCAGGCCCTGTCCCAAATGGCACACTTCATGTGCACTTTCAGTCTTGAGGACTTTGACAGCGTGTGAATCCGTTTAGTCTGTGTGACTGTAGCGAGTCCCATTTGTCATTTAGCTTTCAGAAGGGTGCTCACTAGCGCCACCTTTCTGGCCTTTTCTATGCGCCATAAATGCCTCATTTCTGAGTGAATCAGCTGTGTGAACAAATCCGTTAAATGAATGACTAAATGACTCACTCATTGAAAGTATTTTGCTGGCACCTACATGTGGTTCGCTTTTCATATTTAAAAGTATCATTGCATTTTTGACAACATTTCTTATTAGCATGTACAACAATTTATTTAAAACATTAATCCTATAAAATTATTTATGAAGTTGGTGTAAATGCATTTATGGCACCTCAGCTCTATTGAACAGTAAATACATCCAATGCCACTTCAGATGGAGATCCATGAAAGATGGAGTTTGTTGATACTGATTTAATCCGAATAGTATTCAAATAAATATAGTATATCTTATTCTAACTGAATTAACTGAAACAATGTAAGAATTTGATGTGAAAGAAGATACATTTAATAAGGATAAGGGGAAATGATTTACCATTTATAAACACAATGGGAAACAACATCTGTTTTGTTATATACAGCAACTCATTTTCAATTGTTATTTCTACTTCTTTCCAGTCACGAAGCACTTTATTTTGAGATTTGTTTAAGTGAGAGAACATATGTAACTTAGTCCAGATCGGGGGAATTGTAATGTGTAGGGCAGTGGTTCCCAACCTTTTTCAACTCGCGGCCCACACAACCAAACACATATGTTTACGCGGCCCACTTCAAAAAAATTAACTGACCCCGCTATTGTTGGGTTAATAACTTAGTACTCAGAAGCTAGATTTTAAACTATATTTATTGAATAAACTAGGGCTGTGCGATATGGACAAAAAAAAAACTATCGCAATTTTTTTTTAATCAATTTTGCAATTGTGACACACACCGATATGCTTTTACAGTCATAAATGCATTCAGGATTAATTTGAAACATATTTCCAAAAGAAAACCAATCAGAGCTTTATCAAAAAGTTGTAACATCTCTAGAACAGACATAAGTCAAAATTATCACTATAGTGAAGATGTAAAAAAATGTATAGACTTGTGGCAAAAAAAATAAATAAAACTTTTTTTTCTTTTTTGCCATGCATTGTTCATAGAGCTCATTAATTGTAGCGGTGCCTCAGGTGTTTGCAGTGTGTATACAGTATGTGTATGCGGTCAGCAGTGAGAGCGCATAAATATAACGCGAAAGCACATTAAAATAATGCACAAGTGCGAATCTCTCTGTTCGCAGCAGATTTCCTTTGCTCTGTCACAAAACCAGTCGTGCTTGCTCAGATACACGCTGCTTTGCGAGGAGAGAGTGTGCACACTTAAAACGTGTCTCCTCTCACTTAAACTGCATCCTGTTCACTAACAAATTCACTCTATGCTCATGTGTTAGACATGAATTATTTTCGCACGTTTTTATTTCTAGCCTTTTACCGCAGTGAGAACGCTCCGATCCGTCAACACTGGCTCAGAAAAAAGGCGCATCACAGACAGTGTGTGAACCTGGAGTTAGGCATATGCCCAGTCTCTGTTCTCGCGCTAGGCGCAATGCATTCTGATGGGATCGGATACGGGAGGTCAGGGCCACGGAAAATTGTGTTATAAAGCGATTTAGAAATCGCGCACGATCAAATCGTGATTTTAGGACGTTTTCTTTTAATCGCACAGCCCTAGAATGGACTGGAAATGAACAGAAAATAATTGGCGACCACCACGGCCCACTAGGGGGCCGCGGACCACAGGTTGAAAACCACTGGTGTAGGGGTTGCACCGACTAATCGACTTCAATGCTCTGAAATGACGCTTTAAGCTTGACGTCGATTACACACCGGTCCTATAGAGGGCGCAACAGTATATAAATCTTTGAAGGACTTCCACAGTTACGCACCATTTCCAAACAGATAAAATTACAAATAAATTTAGACTTCAAAAGGTCCACAAGACATGTGTGATTATATTACTGGATGCTCGAAATTGAACGGGAGGACGCACATTCTAAACAGCTGATTGTACAGGTAAGTTAATCACTGTTCTATGTGCCGCTGCACTGTAACACACACACACACACACATATATACACTAGACTGCAGCTCGTACGTTGCACACAGAATCACTCACCGCAAAGATGTACTGTCAACATTCTGTGATTTCTCAATAAAATAGCTTCAAAACTAAAAGTTCAAGCATATATTTGTTAATAACTGAATCCCACAGCATCACTACTAATAGAGAGACGCTGCCATGTAGAATTAATTCACACACACACAATCGCTCTCACTAATGCATTCATATAAATTTAATCTTTAATGAGCTACTTTAATGACCCAAAGGCAAAAGAAATGATAAAAACGAGCTGTTATAGGAGTAATAGTCATGTGGGCAGCACCGTCATATGCCATAGCTGTGCACAAGATGTTAGTCACAGCTCCAGACTTATTTGTTAATTAATGACGTCATCAGCGACTTCAACTTGAGTTTCATCACATAAAAGTCGACTTTAAAAAAACTGAATTCATTCAACCCCTAGTAATGTGCAATATATATATTTATCCTGTAGACAGATTTTTTCTGTGTATATAATGTCAATTATATTTCTTAGAGCGGCAGGTCACTACGAGAAAAACAATCGGAAATAGGAATTAGCTCTACTTTAATCAAATAAAGCTGAAAAAAAAAAAAATTCTGATGAAACTTGTATTGCTCTGCCAAATAAGTGAAACTAAGTTTAAGATGAAGTATAAACTATAACTAAAATTAAAAAAGCAAAATGGAATTTAAAAAAAAATTACAAATCTAAAAATAAAAAGATCATTTAAAATTTGTAATACAATAACAGTATATAAAAAGATAAATAACACTGATCAAGAAATTTATCTTTATTTAAATAAACAGAATTATTCTAAGAAATAAAAGCAAAACGTTTCTTGTGGCCATTGTAACCTTTAATTATGCACACTTCAATACTTTCTATATCTATCTATATATATTTATATATATATATATGTTTTTGTGTTTTTTGTTAAAGGTAATTAAAGTTGTCCTAAGTCAAGAATGCATTTTTGGTTTTAGGACAACTTTGATGAAAGGTTTTGATCCACTACAAATGATGACTACCGTATATATAAAATTACTCTAATAAACACGCAGTCAACTTTATACAGAAGAAAATATTTTCCAGATAAGACTTTCACTGTTTCTTTGGAATTACAATCATTTCTTTATGCAAACCTTTGTCTTTTAACATAGATTTTTTTTTCTTCCCCACACACAGCATACATGGGTCTTCTTCTAGCCTTCCTATTAGGGATGCCATGTCTATTTTAAGTCACTCGCATTCAGATTACAACAAAAAGTAAGAAAAAGAAATGGAAATAAAAAAAGATATTGCAATAGAACTAATTTTTGTCTTGACCGTACCTTAATAAGTTGCTCCTGCACTTTTGCTGCGTCGGCTGGGCTGAAATGTTTGGCCAGGACAGTGGACAGTAACTGCCACACACCACTGCGTGTTTTCTCAGGACTCCTGCTGCTAGTCCCCACCGCGCCGCCGCTCCTCTCGTCCACCGGACGCACCACCAGATTCAGCTTGGCCTCCGGGCCGATGGAGTAATCACTCAACCGGTGTTCATCTGAAAACAACAAATCAAGCGTCACAATGATGTACACAACACAGCTCGTGCAATGACTGGAATGCAGCCAGTCAAAGAAAACCACTGCAGGAGGAAATAAAAATAGTGCTTTTCTAAATGACGAATACATACCTGCAAGTGCTTTTCCTTTATACAGCAGTCTCTGCTGACTGGGAGGGATGTTTAAACGCTCTGATACCAGCTCTTTCACTCTTGATACCTTCTCATTTTCTGTCACCTGTGCATGAAATCAACACAACTGCTGACAAAAGCGCTGCACATTTCAATTCACTAGCACAGTTCATTCTGTGTGTGTAGATAGATTAGATAGATAGATAGATAGATATAGATAGATGTTGATAAAATAATGAAATGATATACACACTGCTTTATGTCTGTCAGTCTAACTATACATAATAAAACAATAATTATTGAAGGATCACATGAAGACTGGTAATAGCTGCTGAAAATACAGAATTCAAACTTTTTTACATTTTAAATGTATCATAATACTATATTATGATATATATATATATATATATATATATATATATATATATATATATATATAGTAATTATGTACTGTAATATTATGAGATCTATTAATATTATATTACATTAATATGTACAAATATTCTTTAAAAAAAAGGGTTAAAAAAAAAACTACATGACCAGTAGTGTAGTTTGTTGTTATTATTGCTTTTAATATTTATTTTATTTCAGTTACTAATTTTTCTATGGTTTCAGATTTGTGTTATGTATATAGATATATAAATTAATAAAAATAGACAACATAAAAATATATATATATATATATATATATATATATATACACACATCACAGTGAATCTAGTCCAGTAATCTAGATCTCAAGCAGCTCGAACGGTTTGGTGACACAGCTATTATACAGTGGACAAAATAACTGCCTGGAGAGTGTAAATCATTTCTAATGAGTTACAGCAGGAACAGCAGGTTGTATCAATATTAATAAATAATCGGCCAGGACAAAATAAACATCCGATCCAACAGAGTAATGAAAGCACGCCGCTATGCTAAAGCAGCTAACATTAGCATTAAAACACCTCTCGACCCTCACGCTTACCTGAACATTACACTCTTTCCCTTGAAGCGGCTTTACTGTGAGAATCATCTTCACATTTATACAGTTAAATACAAAATAAAGAATAGATAATTATCTCGCTGACCACTCGTGGACTACCAGCCGACGTTTCCCACGGACATGACGTCGGCTCACTGGATCTGCGCATGCGCAGGGAATGCAGCGCCTCTGCCCGACCAAAGAACAGACTGTGTGCAATTTAATGACTTAAATCAAATCACATCATTTTATATAAACAATATGCATATTTTCATAAAGAATACTAACATTTTGTATAACTGCCTAAGTAAACTCTCGCAAAATACAGAAAATAAAAGTAAAAAAAAAAAAAAAACATAGCAAGACTCTTGTTTATGTCTGAGACAGGACACAGACATGAGACCGCCAACATGGGATTATGAAAACAAAACCAATACCAAATAGACTTGAAACAGACAGCAGTTTGTCTGAGACCATAAAACTCAGATTCTGGCTTAGAATTTAATCTTAGAGCCTGATCAAGGCCACAAGACCAAGACACACAAAAATGAGGCTCACAGTGAAGTTTTACAGTTGTGTTGAATAAAGACGCATAATTAAGAAGAAATTATATTTTATTGATCCGAATTACATGGCATTATGACTCCTAGAATCAGTGATGGTCATACATCATAAACAGAATTTGTCTTACATTTCACATTTTTCTATCTTTTGTAACTGATTTTTTTTTACAATGAAACTCCGATTTATTTATGGAGAAAATGAATCTTTACCAAATCTGGAAGTTATAGGCTATTTAACACTGGAAACATGTGTATGCAAGAATTACACCAATGAAAGTGTTAAAAAATAAAACTCCTTTCCTGAATCTTCAATACATTTCAGAACAAAAGGCATTAAGATGATTGAGTGCTAATGTTATAAAGACTAAATTAAAGCAAGAAATTCCTCACCCAAGGCTTTAGATAATTGCTGATATATATATATATATATACTACAGGCACCCTACTAATTATGTCCAGATACACACCAAAATAAAAATACAAATCAATTAGATATAAAGATACACATTTGTCTTTGCGTAAAAGAAAACACATTGCAGTCTGCAACACAGGAAGCATATCCTAAAGCAGGGGTGTCCCGTCCTGGTCCAGGGGTGTTTGATTAGAGCTGGACACCAGCCTTCCTAGAGCAGGATCAGACCAGACACCCCTGTCCCAAACAGACATGCTGAGATCTGATATCAGGATGTGGATCTAGTAAGAGTTCAGCTCCAATTAAAAAAACACCTGAACCTGGAGAAGGCTGGACACTCCTGAATTGTAAACGAAATCAAAGCAGGATTGGCATTATGGAGAGAAGCCGAAGAGAATAAACTGTTATTTCCAGCAATCTGTGAAAAACAAAATACATTTAACATAGTGTGACTAATGAAAGATTATGCTAAAAATAACTGAATACATGAACCAACATCATTTGAAAGGTATGCTAGATTATGAACTCTGATCAATTTAAATTACCAATAAAACATGTTAAAGCCTTTAAAAAACAATCTTATCAGAACTTACTGTTGCACGTTCACATGTCAGGTTCTACAAGAGAGAAAACAAACATTAGTAAAATATATAGATCACTGTTAATTTCCTTAAAAAGGAGCAAATTTAATTTGAAACATCATATAAGTCCCAGTTTGGGGTTCTCATCAAACTCAATTGATAAAAATGATTGTACATACATATAAATCATATTAAATGCAAGCAAAGTGTCTACTTTAATGTTTCTAATAACCTTTGTGAAAACAAAAAGCCAAATTATCCTGGTCTATCCAACAGATATATTTATGTAAAAATGAAACAACGTAGTTATTCTGACCTGTACTTATTAACATATATAAAATAGAAAGTTTCCATAAAATTAATATTAATTAGTTGTTTACAAATAATGACATCATATTTTGCATACTGTCAGATCCGTGTGGTTCATGGTAATATTATCCCTTTCAAATATTTGGTTTTAAAGACATTTTGTTCACTTAATGTAACACTTATAACACTTAAATGTGTTATGTGACTACTTAAAGACTCCCAAAACTATAATTAACATGAAAGAGAGAAATTAAACTCAGATGTCTATGATATATGAAAGTGAGAAATACTCAAACAGCTCCTAAATGAACCAACATCTGACCCTCACCAACCACTTTCTGAAATTCAATTCGATAATGAAAATCAACAACAACAGGGCTCATAAAATAAAGACTTCAGATGTGTTCTCACCCCATGTGTAAGATTTCTCTGGGCTGGTCATGTGACGGACGCGACAGGTGTACTGCTCTCCCGCCTGGGGGGTGAAGTCCACGTACTTGGTCAGGTGGAACTGCCAGCCCTGCTCGAAGGCCAGGTCGGTCTGGTGGCTGTCCGGGATCTCCACCCCGTTCTTCATGAGCTTGATGGTGATGTCAGGGGGGTGGAAGCCACTGACGTAGCAGATCAGCACGTTCTTCTTCCCATACTCTCCAGGGTTACGGCTGTACACCTGCACTTTAGGATCAGCTAGACACAATACAAAAGGAAACACTGAATACAGTCCATTCTTACATACTGTATTGCATGCATTGTGTATCTTATTTATTCATACATCCATCCGAACATGCAGATCAAAGACATAAAGAGATTTCAGATATATCTACTGATTCCTGTTTATTTTAATTTACTTTTTTTTTCTGAGCAAAAAAAATGACTATCATAAAGTTTTATCATGATTTACAGAAAACACCCACTAAAATGTCATCCGGTATAACAATAGTTCATATAATGAAAATCCTGCCAGTCTTATTAAGAACAAGAATCCTTAGATGACGCTATTAAAGGATCACAGTGCAACCCACAAAAAAAAAATTCATTGTCATTTTGTCTTTTTTTTTCACACAAGTTATTAGAAACATTAAAGTAGACACTTTACTTTTGCATTCAATGTGCTTGTATATTAAATCACTTTCATCAATTTATTTTAATGAAGGCAGTAAACTAGGACTTCTCGACTTTGACCCATGTACAGTGTGTTGTTTATCTATTCAGGAGAAGTTGTTTATTTGAATAATCATTTCTTAAAGAAACAAAAAAACGAATTAAATATCATGATATCATGTGTGTCATATTAATGTATCTTTTTAACCGCCAAACATTAAAATCCAGTAAAGCCAGTTTTTTTTTATCACGAGTGAAGTGAAAGTGAAAGTAAAATGTTCCGGGGATTTCAGACAAACAAACGTGTCTTAGATATGTTTTAATTCTCTAGGCAGATTTTCACAAGCTTTTAAAAGTTACTAAAATACTTTCTTCTGTTTTTCAGCGGTTTTGGCAACTGCGTATGCTTTTAACAATTTAAAAGGTTTTATCCTTCGTATTCTGAATAGCAGATGAAAGTACGTCACATACAATTCAGCTTGAGAAATATAATATAAAAAAACTACTGTGGGATTCAAACATATTGGATAAAGACTACGTTTAAAGAATGGAAATATAAGATATTAATACAAATAAACATAATAAGCAGAGTAACGTTGGGCTAGATAAGAGCGCGTCAGAAAACAGGTTCTTTATACTTACATTGTTTGGCCAAACAGCTGGCGCTGAGAAGCACAAGAGCGACTAGAGCAAGTTTAAACATGGTTTCCACCGTAAAGTCTCTGATCTATTACTCTGTTCGTCCGTCGAGTTCACGTCTGGCCTCCTGAACACAAAACTATAAAACGGATGAGGACAAACATACGGGACAGCAGCTCAAACCCCGCCCTCAAACATATTTTTAACCAATCATGCATTTTCTTTTTCTGTTGCTGGGTGATAATGGTGCTCTGATGGTTGTTGGTGATTTGTAGTATTAAAAAGTGACTTTTAACATCACACTTCACATTTCCTCTTATGCTGTAAACTGCTCTTGCAATAATTCCACTTTATGCAGATTTTATTGTTTTTATTGCTGACTCAAATCAGGTGAAGAATCATGCAAAGGTTTTCATTTCTTTACATGGCGGCTTTCATGATATAACCTGCCCAACAAAATGCCTGACTTTCTTTTTTTTTTTCTGAAGATCAAACCACGCCTGCAGCCGACTCTCAAGATGTCATCAGTCATCTCAATTACATGCTAACTGCCTTAGTTACATAAAACTGAAACAAATAACCATAACCTGTGCAACACAGCTGGTCGTTCATTTACGTGACAACAGCGTTTTGGGGGCCTCAAAACGCAAATTTTCAAAGTATATAAGTTCTTGAAAACTATTCCGGTTTACAATCAAGCAAATTTGTGAAAATCATGATGTCATGTGCATGTTCAGTCAATAGACATGTGTGAGGTCCTTTAAAAAGTGACATCACCAACTACTGGCATGGCATACAAGTATAGGCCCAAGGTTAAATTATCGTTCACTGTCCATAACTCTCCAAATCAACACTCTGGATCTAAATTTGAAATGACTTTTAATAGTTAAATGACAGGTCGTAATAAAAGCTGTGTTAAATATGCCTTTTCTTTTCTTTTTTACAGTAGCTGATTGTCACGGTAGGAAATCCAGTGTTTCCTCCGTGTCATGTTTTGTGGTTGTTTTTGTACTTACGTTGTCTCCATGTGCTCGTTTAGTTGATTGTCATCACCTGGGTGTTGATTGTCTCGCTCCAGCTGATCTTCATCACACCTCAGCTACTTATACTCACCTCGCTCTCTCTCTGTTGTCAGATCCTCTCTCATGTCTCCGTGTCCTAGTTGGATTACCGTCTTCCGTGTTCGTGTGCTGGATTGGGTTCGTGTTGTCGTCCTCGTGTCAGTGTTCCGGTCTGTTCCTGGTTTCATCCATTGACCTCCTTCACCTGCACCATCGACTTCACCATCCAGCTCTTCTCACGCCACCGTAGACCTTCCTTGCCATTGCCAACATTCTGGACTCTCTTTCTATTAAACATCATCTTATTGCCTGCAATTGCTTCCTCCTCTTTTACCTGTCGTTACAGTAGGATCTGACCATCATGGAAGCAGCAGGCGATCGCTCCCCATCTCATCTGGAGGAATTTCTGCAGAGAGCCGTGGGTCGTATGGATCGCCAAGACAAGGCGATAGATGAGATGGGTCGAGCCTTCCAAGCAATGGTGACGAAGGTGTCCGAGCTCGCTCTCCAGACTCAACACCAACAACAACAGCCACCCGCTGCGCCTCCCACGCCACCCACACCGCCGATCGTCTCCGGGGGTATTTCCCAGCCCGAACCACGCCTCCCCATCCCTGAGAAATATGCGGGTGAGCCAGAGTTTTGTCGATCATTCCTGTCTCATTGTTCTCTGCACTTCGCCATGCAGCCCCGCACGTTCTACACCGAGGAAATGAAGGTGGCATTCGTCTTGTCACTACTGACGGGAAGGGCTGCCCTCTGGGGGACGGCGGTGTGGGAGAATCAAGACAGCTGCTGTGCCTCGTTCCACGCCCTTTCGGAGGAGATGAGACGGGTCTTCGACCGCTCCGTCGCCGGGAGGGAAGCGGCTAGACTTCTCACGGACCTACGTCAAGAGGACAGGTCCGTATCCGATTACTCGATTGAGTTCCGCACCCTGGCGGCGGAGTGTAAGTGGAACGAAGAGGCGCAGTGGGATGACTTCCTGCATGGGTTGGCTGACCGCATCCAACAGGAGATCCGCGCCGTCGAGCTCCCCACTTCTCTCAATAGCCTGATTGATCTCACCATCAGAGTTGACAACCGACTCGATCAAGCCGCCAGACGGAGGGGGAGAGCAGTTCTCGCAAACAGACCGGAGGCTCAGTGTCAGCGCTCAGAGGTTGCGGTCAGCCCACCGGGAGATCTTGAACCCATGCAGGTGGGGCGAGCTCGGCTCTCCCGGGAGGAGAGGATCAGGCGGAGATCCCTGGGACTATGTTTATACTGCGGCAGCCAAGAACATCACATCCAGCGTTGTCCGGTAAAAAGACCAAGCCCGATAGTAAAACGGAGGCTACTATCGGGTGGGATCTCTGCCAGGAAGACCTCATCTACATCGACACTCCTTCCGGTGAGTCTACGGTGGTCCACCCACGCACTCGATCATCACGCTTTGTTGGATTCTGGGGCAGAGGGTAGTTTCATGGACTTCAAGTTCGCTTGTAAGCTTAACATTCCTCTCACCTCCCTCAAACACTCCATTGCACCCTTTGCTCTTAACGGACACAGACTACCAGTCATCACACAGACCACCTTACCTGTTTCTCTCATCACATCTGGCAACCATACTGAGGAGATCTCATTTTACATCACGGACTCACCTCAATCCCCCATCGTTCTCGGTCACACCTGGCTTCAGAAACACAACCCCAGGATCAATTGGCGCCTTGGATCCGTGGTTAGCTGGAGCGAGGAATGTCATTTGTCTTGTCTTTTGTCTGCTGGTGTTAATGTTTCTGAGTCTGTGTTTCAGGGGGAAGCAGTGGATTTGGCTAGCGTGCCCGCGGAGTACCACGACCTGAAGGAGGTGTTCAGTAAGTCTCGTGCTGATTCTCTTCCTCCTCATCGTCCCTATGACTGTGCGATAGAGTTATTGCCAGGTACTTCTCCGCCTAAGGGCAAGTTATATTCTTTGTCTATTCCAGAGACGGCGGCCATGGAGAAATATATATCCAGTTCTCTAGCAACGGGGTTTATCCGCCCTTCTTATTCTCCAGCGGGGGCGGGGTTCTTTTTTGTGGGAAAGAAGGACGGATCCTTGCGACCTTGCATTGACTACCGAGGGCTGAACAACATAACGGTAAAGAATACCTATCCTTTGCCGCTTATGTCTTCAGCTTTTGAGAGGTTGCAGGGAGCGTCCGTTTTCACTAAATTGGACTTACGTAATGCTTATCATTTGGTCCGCATCAGGGAGGGGGATGAGTGGAAGACTGCCTTTAACACCCCTAGAGGCCATTTTGAGTACTGCGTGATGCCGTTCGGGCTAACCAACTCGCCGGCAGTCTTTCAAGCACTCGTTAATGACGTGTTGCGAGACATGGTCGATCTGTTCATATATGTTTACCTGGATGACATATTGATTTTTTCTTCGTCTCTCCAGGAACACGTGCAACACGTACGACGAGTGCTTCTGCCGTTGCTAGAGAATGGATTGTTTGTCAAGGCGGAGAGATGCGTTTTTCATGCACAGTCTGTTTCTTTTCTAGGACACATCATTTCGACTGAGGGTGTTCGCATGGATCCTGAGAAGGTTAAGGCTGTGGTAAATTGGCCATCCCCAGAGTCTCGCAAGGCCCTGCAGAGATTTCTGGGGTTCGCCAATTTTTACCGGCGTTTCATTCGCAATTTCAGCCAACTAGCCGCTCCTCTGACCGCCTTGACCTCCCCTAGTTTGACGTTCAGGTGGTCAAACGCAGCTGAGGCTGCGTTTGCCAAACTGAAAAGCTGCTTTGTTTCAGCTCCCATTCTCGTCACCCCTGATCGCTCACGTCAATTCATAGTGGAGGTCGACGCGTCAGAGGTGGGGGTAGGAGCAGTGTTATCCCAACGCGCATCCTCAGACGGAAAGGTGCATCCATGCGCGTATTATTCTCACCGTTTATCTCCTGCAGAAGTTAATTATGACATTGGCAATCGAGAGTTGTTGGCAGTCAAACTTGCACTGGAAGAATGGCGTCACTGGCTTGAGGGGTCGGGTGTACCTTTCATTGTATGGACGGACCATAAGAATCTCGAATACATTAGAACCGCCAAAAGACTTAACTCCAGGCAGGCTCGGTGGGCATTGTTTTTCGGTCGTTTCGATTTTACACTTTCTTACCGGCCGGGTTCCAAAAACATCAAACCCGATGCTTTATCCCGTCTTTTTGAGCGTTCCGATCGTACTGCTACTCCCGAGCCCATTTTACCGGGGACCATCATTATCTCCGCGCTCAGATGGGAGGTCGAATCGAAGGTGTTGACTGCCCCCGGCTCGTTGCCCACCGAACCGATTGTTTGTGCCGGAGGGGTTACGGTCAGACGTTCTCCAGTGGGGTCATTGTTCCAGTGTTGCTTGTCACCCAGGGGTTAGTAGAACTAGATTTCTAGTCAAGCAACGATTTTGGTGGCCTGGTATGGCTCGTGACGTCCACGATTTCGTCTTGGCTTGTTCAGTTTGCGCTATTGGTAAGACTTCCAATCGACCTCCAGATGGGTTACTCTTACCGCTGTCTGTCCCTTCAAGACCCTGGTCCCACATTTCGCTAGATTTTATCACCGCCCTCCCGCCCTCTAAAGGCAATACGGTGATTTTAACCGTAGTGGACCGGTTCTCGAAGGCGACTCATTTTATTCCCTTGCCCAAATTACCTTCAGCCAAGGAAACAGCGGTAGCTGTCATTGACCACGTCTTCCGCATACATGGCCTTCCGACAGACGTGGTTTCGGACAGGGGTCCCCAATTTGTGTCCAAATTTTGGCGAGAATTTTGTAAATTGTTAGGAGCGACTGTTAGTCTTTCTTCCGGGTTCCATCCCCAGAGCAATGGTCAAACCGAACGAGCCAATCAGGATGTCGAGAGGGTTTTGCGATGTTTGGCTTCCAATAATCCTTCGTCCTGGTGTCAGCAACTCTCAGTTGTGGAGTACGCACACAATTCTTTGCCAGTGTCATCTACGGGCATGTCTCCATTTAAGTGTAGTTTAGGGTACCAACCACCTAATTTTGTCAGTACGGAATCCGAGGTTTCGGTCCCCTCCGCACACGCACTAGTCCAGAGGTGTCACCGCACCTGGACCAGAGCTCGCAGAGCTCTGCTCCAGGCTAGGTCGCGCACCAAGGCTAAGGCCGATCGCCACCGGTCGAAGCCTCCCCGTTACGTCGTCGGTCAAAGAGTGTGGCTTTCTACCCAGAATATTCCTATGCGTTCCGTTTCTAACAAACTTGCTCCCAAATTTATTGGCCCGTTTTCTATTACCAAGATTATTAATCCGGTAACCGTGCGTCTTAGCCTTCCTCCGGCGTACAGGAGGATTCATCCCGTGTTCCATGTGTCCAAAATTAAATCGGTGATTTCTTCCCGTCTTAATCCGCCTGCCCCGGTTCCCCCCCCGCCTCGTCTCGTTAATGGGGAAACCACCTATTCGGTTAATCGTATTCTGGACTCTAGACGGAGGGGACGCGGTTTTCAGTACTTGGTGGATTGGGAGGGTTACGGTCCGGAGGAGAGAAGCTGGGTTCCTGCTCGGGACATATTGGATCACCACCTTATAGATGATTACAATCTACAGGTAAAGCAGGCTGGGAACGTCAGGTGACGTCCTAGGGGAGAGGGTACTGTCACGGTAGGAAATCCAGTGTTTCCTCCGTGTCATGTTTTGTGGTTGTTTTTGTACTTACGTTGTCTCCATGTGCTCGTTTAGTTGATTGTCATCACCTGGGTGTTGATTGTCTCGCTCCAGCTGATCTTCATCACACCTCAGCTACTTATACTCACCTCGCTCTCTCTCTGTTGTCAGATCCTCTCTCATGTCTCCGTGTCCTAGTTGGATTACCGTCTTCCGTGTTCGTGTGCTGGATTGGGTTCGTGTTGTCGTCCTCGTGTCAGTGTTCCGGTCTGTTCCTGGTTTCATCCATTGACCTCCTTCACCTGCACCATCGACTTCACCATCCAGCTCTTCTCACGCCACCGTAGACCTTCCTTGCCATTGCCAACATTCTGGACTCTCTTTCTATTAAACATCATCTTATTGCCTGCAATTGCTTCCTCCTCTTTTACCTGTCGTTACACTGATATGTTCACTCTGGCCAAAACAGACCTAACCTTTTATCCAAAGCAACTTACAAATAAATTAGCTTAATGTAGTACACATAGCAAGGTTATTATTATTATTATTATTATAAAATAAATAAAAAGAAAACAGATAGAAAAGAAAAAGAATAGAGCATTTTCACAAATTCTGGTTTTTGTAGTTTAGATGATAATGTATCGTTTTCAAAAACTTGTTCTTAGACTTTTCAAACATTTCAAAAGTGTTTCAAGTCCCCCAAATACCATTAAACTGAACAGTCAAAACACACAAAGAAGTTTTCCATATTTATTTGAAACTATCCAACTGTATATGTAAACAACCTCTTTCAATCGATGCATCCATTCATCCATCAATCATCTTATGCCTAATTAGACTACCTATAAAACATAAACACAAACCAACAACTTAAGTCATTATTTTAAGGTTGTGTTTCGTAAGATCAAGTAATTGAGCCAAAAGCAAATGTTGTAATTATTATTATTATTATTATTTAACCAGACCACTGTCCTAGTTTTATCAATTATGCTATAATGTTACATGTCTTCGGCATAGAGATTGATAAATCCTATTTACTGCAACCGAGCTCTTTTATGCAATACTGAGTGCACTGTTTATTTTGTTGCATTGCAAGTCGAAGAACAATATGGTGATAGTAGTGTTGAATTCTCTGTGAGTGTGATCTGTCCCTGCCCACCTCTCTCTCTCTCTCTTTCTCTCTCTCTCTCTCTCGGATCAGCTCGCGTGCGGTGGAGACATGATTCAAACATTCGCACTCTGCTCTTCCTCAGTATTTCTAAAGCGGACCAGCTCCATCACTGTAGTTCCCTGAGGTGAAATCGCTTTCGGTCTGTTTGTATTTCCCAAGTTCCTTGCCCATATTATTCAGGTAAATATCTTCTCAGATGTCTCTTATTTGCAATGCAATGTTTAAATAAATTAACGAAATTGGTTTTGTTGTTACTTGATCTATAGCCTATTTGGATAATAATGCAGAGCTGGTTGCACTGTTAATATTAGCCTACAGTCGATGAGCTTGGGAGACTCTCTAAATAATTGCAGAGCAACTTCAGTTTTGTCTGCCGTTAATGTATTTTGTTTGAATTTGTTTGGTTATTTCACTTCTTCAAACGTGGGCGCACATCAGTCCCTCCCTGTCCCCTTATACAGGGCTGATGGGGACTCTCCGAGATCTTCAGTTCGCGCTCCAGCTGAAGATAGAGGAGTTACGGCAGAGAGATGCTCTCATCGACGAGCTGGAGCTGGAGCTGGACGCTAAAGATGATCTGATCCGCCGCCTGCAGGGGGAGCTCGACCGTCTGCGGCTCTCCGCTCCTGGCGCCTCGGCAGATGGTACGGTGTATTTTATTTGTCAGGAAAACGTTTTGAGTAGTCAAATATAACCCCCCCCCCCCCCCCCCCACACACACTCACCTTTAAAATATGATTTTAAATGTGCATTTACTCTTAAGGCGATTCAATAACTGGTCGCGCACGTAGGCGTCGCTACTCAAATCCAGTCATTTCGATCGCGAGCTCAGGTAAATTCTTAGCAAAGCCGAACAGAAAGCTGTTTGAAAGTCATTTATGTGTGAGCTGTGCTTCATACATTTCTATCACATACAATTGACTTTTTCCCCTGGCCAAATTCCACTGCTAACATGGAATTAGCATGAACAAAGCAAAATAATTAGCTATATTGTGAACAAAAATAACTACGTCTGAATTAAAATGAAAATTCCTTTCTATCACTTATTATTCATACACAGTAGCCATTGAGTGATTAACAACATTTGTTACAGACTTGCTTTCCACTCATTGATATAGGATAAGCCTACATTTAAGCCTTAATTAAATTAGGCTATCTATGTTAGCCTAGATTAATATTTCCTCCATTTTGCAAATCATCAACTTGTGTGTCATCTAAAATGAGTGTGCTCTTGTTACAGATTACATGTAGGCTTCTAAAAAATGATTCATTGAATTTACTTTTTTTTTTAGCCTAAGTGGTTGCAATCAATTTATTGTAGCTGCATTTAAATAAACAAATTTAGATGATTAACTTTCAAATACATTTATTTAAATTTAGCCAAAAAACATTGATTGCACCCACTTACTTTAAAAAAAAGTAGTATAATTTTTTTATGCAGTATTACATTTACTAACACATATATTATTTACATGCTTAATTGCATAATCATATTGTAACAAGGACAAGTTAAAAGAAAATGTAATCTAATCACAGTATTTCCTACTCTACTTAAAGGGCACAAGTGAGTCAGCACAAAATCAAATTTGATCTTATTTATTTTCTCAATACATGTCACTGATGCATTGTTGAAAAAGTGAAAAGTGAACAGTCTTCACTCAGGTTTCAACTGTTTACTGAAAATTCTTGTACGATAAAGATGAACAAAACAAACCCCGGTCAAAATCTGTGTTGATTCATCTTTCATACATTCTTAATAGATACGCCAATTCTTAAAGAAAGTCCGATACTAAAACAATAAAAATATCTACCCAAACGTGCATGCATTTAGTGTTACATTTTTAATTATGCAAATTATGGCTGATACAGTAGAAATACTAGAAACAATTATGTTATTATTCTTTGGTACTGTGGCCATCTGTGTCCTCTGAGTGTTCAAAACACTGAGCTGTATGGGTCCACACACATGCACACACATTTAAATCTTATTTGAAATTTATGTTAATTGAGTTTTAAATGAAATACAACTCCAAATTTTCAGAAACACATTAGTGCAATCACAATAATCTATTACAGCAAATCTGACTTTACTTTTATGTGCATCATGCATCAGCAATCCACACAGAGTTCAGAGGTAAAAACACAGTCTTTTTTAATCTTATAAGACATTGTATTATTCATCTTTACACTCATTTCATTTGCATTTAGGTCAACAATGTGTCTCTTCCCTGAGAGTGAGAAGAAAAGCTCTGCTAACAGAACCGGTTACCTTGGAGCCGAAACTAGTCTTACAAAACCCACCAATCAGCCACTGCAAAAGTCAAGCGTAAGAGCCTGCCTAACATCTCAACTCATTCCCTTGTTGCCTATAGTGCTACATTTCCCCAGTGTAAGTCTTTATCTGTCTTTATTTCTTTAAGGTCACAGCAGCTAATAGAATCGGCTCTGGCAGAAAATGAGTGTATGAAATATCTAAACAGGGATCAGATGCGGTGTTTGGTGGATTCTGCCTACCCCATAACGCTCAAACAGGGTGTGAGTGTTGTCCAGGAAGGGGATAATGGGACCCAGGCATATATAGTTGAAGGTGAGTACGAGTGTGAGAATGAAAGAGATACTCTCGCCTCATAATACTTCTCATATTGCATGTTGATTTGTGAGCATGTCTGAACATTCACAGATCCCAGTGCTTACATGGGTATCTTATAACCCAGTTCTCAAAAGTCACTCATTATTAGCCGAGGTCCAGTTATGCCTCCAGGCGTATTGTGAATAATTGATTTCTGTGGCTTTTTAATATTCTCTCTGGTTTATGTGCTTATGTTTTGGTACTGTTTGTCTTTTGCTTTTAGCTTCTAGTTACCCTTCAGCTCTTTACATTCAGTTTACATATAAATCACACTCATCGTGGCCGCATTTGACTATTAGTGGAGTTATATCCCCTTGAACCTATAATATAATATAATATAATATAATATAATATAATATAATATAATATAATATAATATAATATAATATAATATTGATACTGTGCTTTTAAGACTTTTATGTAAACATCCTCTTTGCATTTGAAACGAATAACAGCATTTAAAGGTTATAGATTTGTTTTTGACTCAAAATTACTTTGTGCTTCCCTGTCGATTATTAATAGCTTCTCTGCAAAAGCTGTTATATGTAATAAAATACAATTTTAATTGAATTTTAAATAAACTCCAGATCCACACATTCATATATATTTAGTTATTTATTAGTTTTTTTATTTATTTATTTACTTATTTTATTAATTTTTTTCAGAAGCTAGTGGTCAGTAAGATTTTTATGTTTTTATTTATTTATTGAAAGAAATTAATACTTTTATCAAGCAATCATCAAAACTGACATTTCTTTTTTTAAATGCTGTTGTTTTGAACTTTCATCAAAGAATCCTGAAAAAAATGTATCTCATGGTTTCCACAAAATATGAAGCAACACGACAAAGATGCTGTGGAAAAAAGTAATTTTCTCCTGAACTGAAGCCTTTTTTCAATCACGCAGTGTAACTGCACGACCATTGGTTTGTGCAGTGTATTAAAATTGAACCAATGGCTCAGCGGAGTGGACAACAACTACACTCTCCCCTGGTCCCAGAAGCCTGCCGCCATTGACATGCCTCTCAGTAGGACCCAGTGACCTCTCAGCTCGGCTGCTCTGCAGACTTTTCTTCAACAGTCGTGAGGTCATTGGCCAGCCATGTTGTGCTCAAGTGCTTCTTGTGGCTTACTTTGATGGAGATCAAGGATGCGTACAAGGTCCCCTTCCTTGAGTCACAGATCTCCCCCACCAGCCTCTTCGGACCGGTGGTTGAAGGGTTCATTGAGCACTTTACAGAGGCACAGATGTCGTCCCAAGCCATGCGACACTTCCTGCCAAACACTGAGGCATCTTCCTGATCTGCTAGACAGGAAGAGGAGGGGGCCAAGGCTTGCTACGGCTGGACCAATCACCAAGCAGCCTCTCTTAAGCTTGTCACCCCATTCAACCCCGGGTGCAGAGGGAAATGTGTCTGTTGCAAATTCTGTGCTCGTTCAAGTGCCCAAGCAACCACCCGCTGTTGTAACGGGAAAAATTAAATACAAACATTTTCCAAATGCAAATTTCCTCTTCCGTTTCTCACGAGTTCCCTGCCCCCGTGCAGCCAGTCACTCAAACTGATCCAACCCCTTGCCACGTGGGCCGAGGCCTGGCAGGCCATCTGTAAGAAGTAAGAATGGGTTATGGGAATAATAAAATTAGGTTATCCACTCCAGTTTGCTCGAAGACCCCCGCACTTCAGCAGCATGGTCTCCACCTCTGTGCAAAGCAAGGATGCTCTAGTTCTGCGCTCAGAGGTGAAGAACCTGCTGGCAAAGGAAGCTGTAGAAATGGTTCCTCCAGCTCAGAGCAAGTCAGGCTTCTACAGCTATTTCTTCATCATCCCCAAAAAGGATGGCGTACTCCGGCCCATCCTCGATCTCAGACACCTGAATCGCGTCCTCTTGTTCAGGATGACTGTGCTGAAGCAGATCCTCTTGCAGATTCACACAGGGGACTGTTTTTTTTCTCCGGAAAAAGACGCAAACTTTCACATCCAGATAGCCCCCTTCACAGATGATTTTTGAGATTCATCTTTGAGGGAGTGGCTTATCAGTACACGCTCCTTCTCTGCGGACTGTCTCTGGCTCCTCGCACTTTTATGAAGTGGATCTTTCCCCTCTAAGGCAGATGGGAATCCGCATTCTCAAATATCTTAATTACTGGCTCATTTTGGCCCAGTCAGAGGAATAATTAATATCACACAGGACCCTCCTCCTCAGCCACTTAAGAGTGCCTGGGACCAAATTTAGCCTAAAACACAATGTCGCCCAGCCAGCGAATATCATTCTTGAGAACAGTTTTTGACTCAGTTCAGCTGAGAGTGGTAGTTGTGTCAGAATGTGCTTCTGCCATGCAGAAACTCACTGCCTCCTTCAAGTTCAGTGCCACTTGCCCTCTCAGAACATTTCAGAGGATGCTGGACTTCATATGCAGCCTTCGTATGCAGCCCCTTCAGCGCTGGGTGAAATCATGGGTTCCATTCACGGACGCCAAATGTATCAGTATTGACCAGGCACAGCCCTGGCACCTTAAAAGAACTCTCGCTGGATAGAACAGGGCATGGCCATGGGAATGGTTTGCAAGAGAAAGGTTGTCACAACATATGCCTCCAACACAAGTTGGGGGCGCTGTGCGAGGGCAAATTGACTTTTGGCCACTGGTCAAAAGCAGAAGAAGAGCTTCACATCAACTCACTGAGGGCAGCACATACCAAGCTTAATGAACCGAGGAGTGCAGGCAAATCCCGCAGGCAAATCAGGGAATAGGGGCACAAGGTTATCTTGGTGCTCCCCCTCTAGAAGAACCAACTTTGGTTGTCAGTGCTAACTCGGCTACTTGTAGCAGCCCCCTGGCCCATTCCTGAGAGATGAGATCTCCTCTCTTAAGTGAACAGCACAATATGGCACCCCTGGCCTGAGTTGTAGGCTCTGCACCTTTGGCCACTCAACAGGAACCTACAAGCCTCCCAAAGCACATGTTAAACACTATTTTGGTGGCTATAACTCCATCTACAAGATGTCTCTACGTCCTTAAGTGGTCTGTTTTCTCTGCTTGGTGCTTATACCATTGTAAAGACCCGTCTACCTCTGACTTATCAGTGGTTTGTCCTTTATGCAAGAGCTGCTGGATAAGGGACACTCCCCATCCACACTCAGATTTTGCATAGCAGCTATAGCAGATTCCCATGCCCCATAGCGGTCCAATCGGTGGGCAGGAACAACTTGGCTGTCAGCTTCTTGAGGGGGGCCAGGAGGCTGAATCCGACTCACCCCTTCACTGTCCCTACATGGGATCTGACTATTGTGCTGAGGGCCCTGAAGGGCCCTCCTTTTGAGGCGTTACAGTCTACTAATCTTTGGTCACTGTCACTAAAGAGTGCTCTACCTATTGCACTAGCGTTGGTAAAGTGAACAGGAGACCTGCAGGAGCTCAGGGGCCCAACGACTCCAAGGTCATCCTGAAACCAAGGCATGGTTATACACCCAAGGTGCTCTACATTCCATTCAGAGCACAGGTCATCACACTCTCTGTGCTTCTTACCTCTGAAGAGGACCGGGAGTTATCCTTGCTCTGACCTGTCAGAGCTCTGAGGATTTACATTGAACGTTCTGGCCCATTTAGGTGGTTGGAACAACACTTTGTTAGCTTCGTTAACCGTACCATAGGGCAACTGGTCATGAAACAGAGCCTTTCTAGGTGGATACTAGATACCATTACGTAAGCAGACTATGCCTCAGTCCTGCAATGCCCCATCGGAGTATGAGCCCATTCCACCAGTGGCATGTCCGCATCTTGGGCATGGTCTAGTGGTGTGTCCATTACAGAGATATGTGCGGCAGATGGCTGGGCCTCGCCATACACATTTTCTAGGTTTTATAACCTGGACGTTCCGGCATTGGAGGCCAGTGTCCTTTCTACTCAAGTGGACACACACTTGTGTTGTGCAAAACAGTTCTGACAGAGAGTCCTTGACCGTAAGATTAAATTATGCAGTCGTTCCTCTACCATAACACTGAGTGATTGTACTGGGTTCCCATAATGAAGTATCGATAGTGGATGAACTCATTTACTAAGGTGACCTTGGTTCCCTGAGATACGGGTAAGAGTACTGCATTGCTAGCCTTGCTATGTAGCTGCACGACTCAGTCGTCGCTTCAGTCGAAGTAACCTGGGGATACTGTGGCAAAGCGCTTGCTTATATAGCCAGATAGCCCTGCCCATTCTGGCTGGCTCTGGGTGACTTCGTCGCCCTGCTGGCTCTGCTGCCAAACCTTTGGTTAGTTTTTAATACACTGCACAAATCAATAGCCAAGAAGTTACACTTCAAAAGGTTTCAGTTCTGGAGAAAAAAGTTTTTTTTTTCCCATAGCGTCTTTTAGCAAGATGCTGTACTCTTTCCCGAATCTCAGGGAAGCAAGGTTACACAAGTAACCGAGCAAATTTTCAACATCGATAAAAATAAGAAATGTTTCTTGAGCAGCAAATCAATCCATCTATCTATGGTAAATCCATGGGAAAAAATTAGGTGTAACTTTTGATGATGCCTTGAAATTTGACAAGCAGATCAATGATGTTTTTCAATCTGGCTTTTTTAAACTTAGAACAGTGGCAAAGATTAAGCCGTTTTTTATACTTTTTTTAATTTTGAAAAATGATGCATGCTTTAGCTTCTTCTCATCTGGACTACTGTTATTCCCTGTATGAAAGGATTAGTCAATCCACCCTGTCACGACTACAGATTGTCTAGAATGCCGCTGCAAGGTTGTTAATAGGTTCTCGGAAACGGGACCATATCACTCCAATTTTATCATCTTTACATTGATTCCCAATCCATTATAGAATTGTTTTAAAAAGGGCAAGTTCACCCCAAAATGTTATGTTTATCTGCTTACCCCCAGGACAACCAAGATGTAGGTGACTCTACATACACAAAACAAAATTATGCTCTTTGGCTCGTGACGACAAAAAAGATGGGAGAAGGCCATGTTTGCCACTGTGTAGCATCCCCTCTCCTTTTTATAACAGTCTACAAACGACTGAGGAGACAAGTTGCTCAAGTTTAGGAATAGGAATGTTGTCCCATTCTTGTCTAATACAGGCTTCTAGTTGCTCAACTGTCTGAGGTCTTCTTTGTCGCATCTTCCTTGCTTATGATGCATCAAATGTTTTCTATGGGTGAAAGATCTGGACTGCAAGCTGGCCATTTCAGTACCCAGATCCTTCTTCTACGCAGCCATGATGTTGTAATTGATGCAGTATGTGGTCTGGTATTGTCATGTTGGAGAATGCAAAGTCTTCCCTGAAAGAGATGACGTCTGGATGAGAGCATATGTTGTTCTAGAATTTGGATATTTAAAATGGACTGTTGGCAAAGTGGTAAACTTTTCTGTGGTCAGACGAATCAAAATTTGAAGTTCAGCTTTCAGCATTGATGGTGCCTTTCCAGATGTGTAAGCTGCCCATGCCACACACACTTATGCAACCCCATACCATACCAACCCCATACCAGAGATGCAGGCTTCTGAACTGAGTGCTGATAACAACTTGGGTTGTCCTTGTCATCTTTAGTCCGGATGACATAGCGTCCCATTTTTTTCCAAAAAGAACTTCAAATTTTGATTCGTCTGACCACAGAACAGTTTAACACTTTGCCAACAGTCCATTTTAAATTAGCCTTGGCCTAGAGAAAACGCCTGCGCTTCTGGATTATGTTTAGATATGGCTTCTTTTTTGACCTATAGAGTTTTAGCCGGCAACGGTGAATGGCACGGTGGATTGTGTTCACCGACAATGTTTTCTGGAAGTATTCCTGAGGCCATGTTGTGATTTCCATTACAGTAGTATAATTTTTCTCTGAGAAACTCCTTTCTGATATTGCTCCACTATTTTTCGCTGCAGCATCGGGGAATTGGTGATCCTCTGCCCATCTTGACTTCTGAGAGACACTGCCAATCTGAGAGGCTCTTTTTATACCCAATCATGTTGCCAATTGACCTAATAAGTTGCAAATTGGTCCTCCAGCTGTTCCTTATATGCACATTTAACTTTTCTGACCTCTTTTTGCTATCTGTCCCAACTATTTTGGAATGTGTAACCCAATATTTGGCATGACATTTCAAAATGTCTCACTTTCAACATTTTATATGTTATCTATATTCTATTGCGAATAAAATTTATGAGATTTGTAACTTAATCCATTTCTTTTTTACTCACAATTTTTTCAGTGTCCCAACTTTTTTGGAATCGGGTTTGTATGTTAGTCTGGCTTTACAAAAATTGTGCAAGTGCTTTAGTTCATGTGAAATCAAGAACAAGCAGCAAAGAGACCACTTAACATAAAGATACAGTAGCCAAAAAACAAAACAAACAAACAAACAAACATACACACACACACACACACACACGCATTCTCCTTAATCCTTTAAAGAGTAATTGTAAAATAGTCATAAAAAGGTTATTGGTGCCAGAAACCTTGACTAACTTTACAAGTGTACTTTAGACACTCGTTCCCTGTCTCTGACTGAAGCACATTAATTAGTATGCACCTCCCATAGTGTTTGCAAGACCAGGCAGGAAGCAAGAGAAGTGTGAGACAGACCTGCTTCTGGAAAGATAGACATTCTTTTTTTTTCGCTGAAAAAGAAAACATCCCTGCTGGTTATGTGGGGCCAAATGAGTTTTAAAATGTCAGTGTATGTCTAAACACCCAGGCTGCAAGTGAAATAAAAGGATAGAGAAGAGCAGGAGTTTGATCTATTACCATCCATTAAAGTGTTCATCAATATCTGTCCATGAGCTGTGATAATTCCAGCCGTGATTCGTTAAAGGAGGGCAGTATTTGTCCTGATGTGCCGGATTGTTTGGGCTCTGAGGATCTCCGTGCCTAATCTGTGATGGGTCAGATCATCAGTCTATGTGACAGTCACGCTGCTGCTCAACACCTGTCACTCCCGCCAACCTTGAGAGCTGTAGATGACATGTGTGTGTGTGTGTGTGTGTGTGTGTTAACAGAGGGAAAACTGGAGGCATCCAGGGCTAGCCAGAGGCTGCACATCATTGAGCCAGGGATGATGTTTGAAGAACTGGCCCTCATTCATAACCACACCTGTTCCAATACTGTCACAGGTATTGACATACATGTGTGTATCCACACACACACACACACACACACACAAACTTCCCCATTTTATCTCCTATCACATGTCAGCTGAAGAGAAACACACAGAAGGATAACTGTATTGCTCAGGGGTCACTGAACAATAAAGTCAGAATTGTGAATTTATCACAATACTGAGTTTATATCGCGTAGCTCTGACTTTTTATCTCAGAACTGTTAGAAAAAAATCCAAATTGTGAGATATAGAGTCGCAATTACTTTTTAATTTGTTTTACTTAAATAATAGTATGAAATAGAGTAACATTGTAATTAGAAATAAACTAGCTGCAATTGCAAAATGTAAATTTACACTGCAAAACAGATGTATTTAAGGGATGTAAAATTAAGTTATGAGGCGCAGATTGTAACAAATTCAATAAAAAAAATAGCAAAATAGATGCATAGCAAAATGCCATTGCAAAACATTATGTTGCAATTGTGAGATATAAAATGACATTATAAGTTATAAGCTTGCTATTACTACCAACATAGTCACAATTTTTGTTAGTTTGCTTTGTACTTAAGTGTATTTTGAATGTACAGTTTGAAACACCGACAGCGAAAACTCTAAATAAGATGTGAGATCATTGAAGTCTTGCTCTGTTTCTCAGAGGAACGAGAGCTTAAAAGCTCACTATTTGCTGTGCATTTATTCCTGTTGTTAGTATTCCTGTTGCTGAGATAGTAAATCTCATTTGAAAATGATTCGTTTGCGCACTCACTACTAGGATGTCCACAAAATGAGTGTAGTATTACATGTCATTTTTTTTTCTAGTTTTATCCCACTTGGGATGCGCTGAGCGTGTCTGGGTAATCAGAGTATTCCCACCATCACCAGTCTGAAGCTGTTCTGAGAGATCAGTGGAATATAACATCAAAGGAATCAGGAAAATCCACATATAATTCTCAGCCTACAGCACGCCACACTAGAGTCCACAAAACATGCTGCATATTGAATGGACAGATTTACAAATCCCATCTGGTTGTGATTTTTAAATCTCTTTATGTGTTAGTTTTTTATCTTTATCTTTTATGTTGGTCCTTTTGATCTTACAACACTAGATGTCTTCTGAGCAAAGATGTCTTTTTTGGAAACATCTGTAGTTTCAATCTGATGCTGTACAATAAAATGTATACATTTTTTTAGTTTCTTAAATGAAAATAAAATTTAGCTGTATCCTAAATAAAACAGTTTCTACCTCAGAATAAAACTTGGGTAACTGTAAGAAATAACATTACATTGCAAAAAAAAAAGTCGCAAGTACTACAAAAAAAGTTGCAATTGTGAAATATAAAGTTACCATGTCAAAGTTGTAATTTATGAGATATAAAGTTGCTTTTGTGAAACATACAGTTACATTGCAAAACACAATACCACAATTGTAAAATATAAAGGGACACTGCGAGACATAAAGTCTCATTTATTACTACAAATTAAGTTGGAATTGTGAAATAAAGATTCAAAGTCTTTTTTTTTATCATATGCACTCTGAATACTGCTAATAGAAAAAAAGTTACAGTACATTGTGAAACACAAAATTTTAATTGTTGATATTAAGTTGCAATTGTAAAATTTACAGTTACATTGTAAAACACAAAAGTTTCAAATGTGAGATATAAAATGACAATGTGAGACTTAAAGTTGCAATTACTTAAAATAAAGTCGCAATTGAGAAATATACATTTAGAGTCCCTCAAGGTTCCATGTTATGGCCTTTGTTGTTTTCAATCTACATAAATTATATTTGTACAAATGTAGATGTAGCTGTACATTTCTATGCGGATACAATAGATACAATCTTAGATGAATCTTAGATACAGTCTAAAAAAATCGCATTCTTTTTACTATACTTGCTGTAAAATCTGAATCTGGTAAAATCGCCTTCCGTTACAATGCTCCTTCAACCTGGAATGCTTTGCAGAAAAAAATGTAAGATTGGGCACTATTATCCCACTTAATGATTTTAAATTAGGCCTCCATGTCACAGAAACCTTCATATATACAGTAAGTGTGATTGTATATAGGCTGTTGTTCTGTTTTGATTTCTGTATGTAGCTTTATGTAGCTGTCATACTGCCTAGAGTAGGTTATTATGTTATTGTGTTATATTTTGTTTGTTATTGTATTTGACTTTTGGCCTTGTTAGGTTTTGTGGTATGGTTTATGTGGTGTTGATATGTTATTGTGTAATTTGGTATGCATTGTTTGTTTTAGATGCCATTCTTGACCAGGTAGCATTTGAAAAAGAGACTATAGTCTCAATATGATTTCCCCTGGTTAAATAAAGAAAATATAATAGAGTGCATTGCAAAACTAAATGTAAAGGGAAATTGTGAGATATAAAGTCACAATTATTTGTACAAATGAATTTACAATTTAAAAAGTAGTAATTGTGCGTCATAGTTGCAAATTGGAAATGTAAAATAAAATAAAAGTAAGAAATAGAGAGAGAGCAAATAAAGTGAGAATTGTGACATTTTGACAGTTACAGTGACAAAACAAAAAATCGCAAATGTCAGATATAAAATTACATTGTGAGACAAATTCAAAATTAATACAAATAATATCCAGTCACTAATATTAAATATACAGTTCCAGTGCATTTGAAAAATTTATGAAATTGTAAGATATAAATTGACATTGTGAAAAATTATTGCTACAGATTAAGTTGCAATTGTAGTTACAATGTTATAGTTAGTTATAGTTACAGTGTGAAACACAAAGTTGTAATTGTGAGATATAAAGTTTTTTTAAAAATTTTATTTTTAGTTTCAGCCACAATCACTACAAATAATGTCATTGCGAGACAAAATCAGTTGTCAGAAGTCACAATTACTAGAAGAAAAGTTGCAATTGCAAAATATATAGTTGCACTGTGAAACACAGTCACAGCTGTGGGAATCACATAGTAAGATATGTCATATCGCAAGATATATTGTCACAATTGTGAATAATAAGTCACAATTAGGAAACATTTAAAGTAAAGTAAAGTAAAGGAAGTAGTTGTCATTGTGAGATTTTAATGTTTTTTAAATGAACATGCTAAACTTGTTAGTCGCATGTTTTCTGTAAAGAATGTCTTGTTTGTATGTCTTCCTCCAACCCTAAAGAATATGTCTGTGTCAGACAGATGAATTAACGTTCATATCTGAGGTGTATCCCCTATAGCATGCTTTGATTTATGACTCTCTCAACACCTCTTCTCTTGCTTATTTCACATTCTCACTTGAGTCCTGAGCCACAGGGGGATCAGCTTGACCTATTAATTTTAATAGAGGGTCATAGCAAGACACAGAGTGAAAAAAGCAAAGAATAAAGTCTGAAAGAACATGAATGGGCTAAAAAAGATGGATTGAAAGTGAATGGAGGATCCAATCAAGCTAGATCAATTTCCAGATGTTTATTTTCTTCTACAGGGAATGTCTACCTTGATTGTGTGTTGTTTTCATCTTTCAGTCGATATCCTTTTCCACTTTCGCAGTTCTGTTTTATTTTATCCCTCTCAGCCTCTCTTTCTGAAATTTCAGACTATTTCTTCCCTTTCACCCCTTTTATTTCAAGCCTCTGATCAAGCTCTCCCCAACTCTTTTCTTCAGCTTTGTTCAGGTCTTGTGCTTGGTGACAGCTTGAAATTGCTTTCTTTTTTCACTCTGCGCCTCTTTTTCATCTCTCTGTTTCTTTTCTTGATTCTTACCCTCTAACCTGATCACCTCTATATGTCTAAATGAAAAGATAAACACAGTTTCCTCCATTGCTTGTAGTTTTACGATTCTGTGACTTGCATTTTAAAATTTGTGCTTTGTGACCTTAATTAAATTCATGGAAAGACAATATTACAGTGGCATTAAAGTCGTATTTAAACAAGTAAACATGTCATTGCACTAAAAAAATCTAAGAATCAAACCAGTTAACATAAAATTTTAACATTTATATCTTTAATATTGACTGAGTAAGACCTTGTCATGGATTAAAATTAAGGGTTGAAATCAAAATTTGATGCTTGTTATCTCCTGATTAGATTTTAAAACTTTAGCCTGGATTTCCAGACAAGGTCACACATGTTCAAATATTTTGCTAATGTTCCAATGAAATAATAATAAAAATAATTTTATTTCAGAATGTTCTCTGACTGTGCAAAATATATATTTTTTTAATTACTTATTTTTTTATTTTCTATAATTTTGCAAAAATGTTGGAAATGTTGATTCTTAATGAACCAGTGGTACCATTTGAAAAATGTCAGCTGAATGTCCAACAAAAAGGCTTCAAAAAACATTTCATGCATGATGTATAAAAAATGTTTCTGTGCTAATGTTTTTAAAACGTTATTGAAGACCAAGTAACCTTGAATGAATATTCTATTAAACTTACTGAAAGAATTAGTTTATTTAAAGGGGTCATATTATGCTTTTTTAAAGACCATTATTTTGTGTATTTGGTGTAACAGAATATGTTGACAAAAAACACATTATTTTTCTGTACATTATTGTAGGTCCTCTATGCCCCGCCTCTTTGAAATGCATCGTTTTTTTACAAAGTCCCTCCTTCTGACAAGCGCAGTCTGCTCTGATTGGCCAACTGACCCAGTGCATTGTGATTGGCTGAATACTGCAAGCACTCGTCGGAAATGTAACTTCCCTTTCCATAATCGCAAGCTTCAAATGCGCAAAACTCAGCATTTAAACACACAATAGCAAATACTTAAAGGGGTCATATAATGCCCATTTTTCACAAGTTGATATGATTCTTTAGGGTCTTAATGAAAAGTCTGTAACATAGTTTGTTTAAAGTTTCTCAATGGTAGTGTAAAAAAACATTTTTTTTTACCCTGTAAACAAACACAAAAATTCCTGGTTTGTGGAATTCTCCTTTAATGCTAATGAGCTCTGCTGACTCCGCCCCTCTCTTCCATCTGCTCTCTGAGAGTCAATCCTCTGCAATTTCAGTCACTCAGATGTCGGGAGTAAATGACTACTGCTGTGTTCATTATTACATCCAACAAAGAAACACCTTAATCACTTTTAGAAGTCATGCTTGTCTGCATCTCGGACTGATGATGGCTCACTCAGGGCGTTGTGGGAGGGGCCTCGACCGTGTGACGTCACATGGTCAGAAGGGGAAAACATTTACAAGATTTACAAAAAACACTTGATGGATTTTTATCATTATAGGGTGGTTGTGTACACACATTTCAATCCAAACAACTTGTAAAAGTGCATAGCATTATATGACCCCCACAAAACATACTTACAATAGCTGATTCAGAATTGGTAGATTGTCGTAGCTAAGTCAGAATGACCTCCTCTCATAGGTTCACGAAACAGTCGTACATAAATTGTGTTGATGTTCTGTTGTAAGTAATCTTAAAGATTCCTTAATGCATCTACTTTCAGAAGGCCAAATAAAGTGCTTTTGCTCACGCCTAGAATCACTCAGCATGCCCTGACATGACTCCTTCAACACTATCTTTGGTCACTACAACCACACCTTCTTTCTTTGCGTGAACATTTGGGTTGCATTACGCAAATATTTCCACATCGTGACATAGACATGTGGGGTCGTGTTAGAATAAGCCATTTAAGGGGGTGTGGCAGAGTCTTAACTTTGATAAAGAATATCTCTTTGGATTTGAGACTTTAGTCTTTGTAACTTTACAGATCTTCTTTATGCACCAAGAGCTTGTAACAGGCCAAAGAGAAAATAAAAGTTGAAATCGCATCATATGACCCCTTTAATAGAACCTGCCACTGTTTTGAGAATATTCCCTGTTAGCTGTGAAGCATATTACATCAAGTGGCATTCATTTTAATGAACAAAAGAGAAAAAAAAATGTAATTACAAAACTATGACTATAACATATTATTATTAAAAAATGATTGCAACAAGATTAAATCGTGAGAAGACTGGGTTGGGTTTAACACATTTCCCCATTAAACATTGTTAAACTGAACGATTTCCTCTAATTAAACCCAATGGACAGATGTTTTACAACACACGAGGCATGCCCTTCACTAAAAGATGAGAACATCCATAAATTACCATATATATATATATATATATATATATATATATATATAAATTATTTATCCATCCATGTGTTTGTGTGTGTTGCTCTGCAATTGTTTTAAAATTTTTAATTAACCAAAAAATTGTATTTCAGTGTCTGAGTCATATCTGTGTTCCTGATGTTTATTGCAGTCCAGTTCTGGATTTTTTGTTTCTGTGTAATGATTCATCTCAAAGCCTCGGCTAGTCCGCAGAGGAAAGGACAGGGGAGAAAAGAGAGGTAGACAGAGGTAGCAGGGGAGAGACCGATTGCAGTATTTCTCTTCCCAACGACAGCACATTTAATTAATCGGTGTCATTACTAATTCAAGAGAGTCTCAGGAAGTGATAGAGAATGAGTTTGGGGGGAACTCTATTTTCAGCTCTTCCTAATTTTTTTTTTTAAATTGTATCTTGGTTGAAGCAGATTCAGGAGGAGAATTTTTCAGTGTGTTTTAGAGCCACTTGAGGCTGAAATCCTGAAACATAAATAACTTTTTTTAAACTATACATAAAATTATGGTTTTCTATTTTAATACGCTTTAAAATGTTATTTATTCCTGTGATCAAAGCTGAATTTTCAGCATCATTACTTCAGTCTTTAGTGTCACAAGATCCTTTGGAAATCTGAAAAAGTCAGAAATGCTGATTTATTATCAATGTTGGTAACAGTTGTGCTGCTTAATATTTTTTGGAACCCCTGATACTTTTTCCTCATGGTTCTTTGATGGATAAAAACTTAAAAAGAACTGCATTTATTTAAAATAGAAATGTTTTCTGACAATAACAAAAACATACAAAAAACTTCTGAACAGTATTGTTTATTGTCACAAAAGATTTATAGTTTGAATAAATGCTGTTTATTATAATATATATATATATATATATATATGTATGTGTGTATGTATGTATGTATGTATGTATGTATGTATATATATATTATAAAAATTATAATCATACGGTTAGATCATTGTTTATGTAAGCTGTTACATAAACATCACAGGGGCCTTTGGACCTGATATAAGAAACAAACAATCATTTCCATTGCCTGGCAACTCATATACTGCTCTGGAAATTTAATTTATCCCATGTTAGCTTAAATATGTTTATGAGAGTTTAGAGATAATGTTTTCTAGTAAACAGAATGACAGATCAGCCTCGATCCATATCATTCTGCCGTTTTCCACAGAGATCTCACACTTGTTTGTCTTATACAGTTCACACCGTCCATATCAATTTCTCTGTCTGTCTTCATAAGTCTATCCACCAAAGCCGAACTGTCTCGCTCTCTCGTTTGATCTCTCTTCTTCACAGACAGCTGGAAAAAATCACGTATTTGTGTTTCACCAAAACAAAGAGCAATGAGTTCACAGACGGTTGAAAATCCAGTTCTTCTCTGTGTGTGTGTGTGTGTGTGCAGCTCTGGTGAACAGCAGGCTGTGGGTGATGGAGGGTCAAGTGTTTCAGAGGATCATGCAGAGGAACGGCCTCGCCGCTATCACACAGTCTCTGCATATCCTGCGCAGGTTAATGCCACCATTACCATACTCACATAGACCTTTACAAGACACACTTCTGTCCCACACAGATGATTAATAAATGAGGAAATAAATTTTTATCTATGCATATTCTTGACTTCAGCTTAGGTATTATTTAAATAGAATTAATTTAAAAATTAATTTATTTGATTGATTGAAAAAATTCACTGTATTCACTGTATTTTTTTTTTTTTAATTAAAGTTAGGACCAGAACCACCATATACTC
The DNA here is from genome assembly GCF_023724105.1 of Carassius gibelio. NCBI lineage: Eukaryota > Metazoa > Chordata > Actinopteri > Cypriniformes > Cyprinidae > Carassius > Carassius gibelio. The sequence goes on along the minus strand of NC_068403.1, from coordinate 24,954,203 downwards.
AGGGAATGACCACATTGTTATTTTAGAATTATTATAAATTTCTACAAAATATTTTGAATTAGTTTTTAGTTTTGTATTTTCTGTTTATTTTAAATTTAGTTAAAGTTTTAATAAAATATGTCTATATTGTGTATATTTTTTTTTCATTTTAGTTTTAATTGCTGTAGTACTAAGCAAGATTTTACACCAAGTAAATCTTGATGAAAATGAGTTATATAATGTAAAATAACTACCCTAGTTAAAATAAAAAGATAAAATTAGTGTGTGTGTGTGCGCGCATATGTGTGTGTATACTGTATATATATATATATATATATATATATATATATATATATATATATATATATATATATATATATATTAGGGGTGTAACGATACGCGTATTCGTATTGAACCGTTCGGTACGACGCTTTCGGTTCGGTACGCGGTACGCATTATGTATACCGAACGGTTCGTTGGAGTAATTAATTATATTTGAAAAAAAAAAAAAAGAGAGAAATATAATGATATGCGTTCAACAAGGTAGCCCAATAACCCAAACAACGTAACAGGCAACGCCCATGACACTCCCGAAGAAGAAAAAAACACCATCTTATATGTTTATGTTAGGCTACTCAGCAGGCGCCCGCTCACTCAGTACGCGCTGAAGGCTCGTTGCAAAATAGCCAATGCGTTTAACAGACTAGAAATGAGAAGATCCTCCAATAACCAACAGGTCTGGTGTTTGGGTGCACTTTGGATTCCCTTTAAGCTATAATGGTGATGGCAAGAGAGTGGTGGATAAAAAAACAACGGTATGTCGCATCTGCAACATGACAGGGTACACCAGCGGGAATAAAAAAAAAAAAAAAAAAACACCAGCGGGAATATCTGGGATATATGCGTCAGTACTATCTGGGAAAAGACGAAAAAAAGGAGAAACATGCACGCAGCAAACTATCCCTGCAGCATTTAGAAACTATAGCTTACAGGGAATCCAACCCAAACACCAGACCTGTTGGTTATTTTAGGATCTTATATTTCTGGTCTGTTAAAGGCATTCGACATTTTGCAACGAGCCTTCAGCGCGTGCTGAGTGAGCGAGCGCCTTAGGGGCCGTTCACATATCGTGCCTAAAAACGCATGGAAAACGCTAAGCGCGTCTTTCTCCTCCTTTCCAAAGCGCTTGGGCAGAAGCGCTCATGAGGCGTCTGTCTTTGCTAAGCAACAATGACGTGCTCTCTCCATGAGACGCGGAAATTTCAGCGAAGGATAAATGGATTTGCAGCTCTAAAAATCGCTTGCAGTAGCTCTGCTACTAAATTTATTTCAAAATTGCAATCCATATACAACTATGATCAGCTGATCCTTCATCTTGGCTGAGCTCTCAACGTTGTTACGGGAAAGGATGAAGCTGATTGGTTAGTTCTTGTCACATGACCCGCGGTGCGCTTGCGGCATTCTGAAAAGTTGAGATTTTTTTACATTTTGCTGTATCTAAAACGTATCGAACCGAACCGAACCGAACCGTGACATCAGTGTATCGTATCGAACCGAACCGTGAATTTTGTGAACCGTTACACCCCTAATATATATATATATATATATATATATATATATATATTTTTTTTTTTTTTTTTTTTTTTCAGTTAATGTTTATATTAGGTGCTTTTAATTTTAGTTGAGTTAGTAATTAAAATTAATATGTACATATACCCATAACTCAGATAAGTGATCAAGAAATGTTTTTTGTTTTTTTGGCTGATTCATAAACCTTTAATCCTAAATATGCGGTTATACCCATGCAAATACAATAAAATGCTATTGATCAAATTTGACCCCAAAAATTCCTTGGGGAAAATCAGCCGAGGGCTTGGGAGTGAATTGGCCTGCGGGCTTGTCTGCTAAATATCCACGGCCGGCAGGCTGGTTCTGGATCAGGCCCAGACACCTGAGGACACCTTCCCTCCAGCTCAGTCCAGTTGTGTCTGGGAGGTCCACCGGGGGATGGTCATAGCAAAGTCCCTAACCCTAACCCTAACCGGCCTTGATCCTTGAGCTTAGCGTCGTCCATTTCTGTCATAATTGCGATCCCTGAAGAACTGTTTTGTGGTTTAATAATAGTAGGTTGCCAAAAATGGCTTAAAACAATCAACACATTATTCACTTTATGTCATGACCTGAAATCCCACATGGAAAAAACCTATATAAACATATATGTTTCAATATAGGTTTCGATATTGGTTTTTTATATATGTGACATATATAAAATTGACCGTTTTCCTATATTATATGCACATATATGTACATATGTGTTCACCTATAATAGTAAAACTTAAATCCATAGCTGCTAGGCAACATAAATAAAAGTCCAAAATGTAGAAATGTACATGATTTATTTACTCAAGATCAATCAAATAGTACAAAACAAAAAATATAGTACAAGAACAAAAATAAGACAAAAAACCTGCTAGGCAACATACATAATAGTCCAAAATATAGAAATGCACATTATTTATTTACAAGAACAAAAATAAGACAAAAAACTGAACAGAAAAAAAAAATTATCTTTATTATTCTTTGAAGGTCTGTCATGACGCGACTCATCATCCTCCTCCTCCTCCTCTTCCTCTTCCTTCCTGCACTATCCAATGACGTTTGATAGGGTGTCCGAGATTTAAATTTTTTCCTCTTTTTTTCAGGCACACATTTTTTAGCGGATAGGCGTTTTCGTCCACACGGATCTGGCGTTTTGTAAGAGTGAAACCGATGTTTTGAAACCGGGTTCCAGAGTGGATATATTTGAAAACGCCGCCTTTGCGTTTCTTCTCGATGGCGAATCCTTACATTTTCTGAAAATATGGCATCATCAGCCCACGTCTTGCCCTTAGTCAAACACCACTACATCACGTAACAGCAACAAAAACATGAACAAACACTGAACGCTAACATTAACACGGATTAATAAATGTATTGTTCCATGTTCGTTTGTGTACCACACGCAGCAAATTTTTAAGTGTATCTCTATGGCAGAATTACAGCGCCACATGCTGGTCTGGCATGTATGCTACATCGGTTTTGTGTGGATGCGGATATTTCTTGAGACGAGGGAAAAAAAGATTGGGGTTCTGTCTCCGTGTGGACAAGGCCGAAGAAGTAACGGGTACTTACGGTTATGGATAGAAATATAGCGGAGTAAAGAGTACAATATTTGCCTCTCAAATGTAGTTGAGTAAAGTCATGAGTACTCCCCAAAAATGATACTCGAGTAAAGTACAGATCCCTCAAAATTGTACTTAAGTAGGCCTACTGTACTCAAGTAAATGTACTCCGTTACTGTCCGGCTCTGTATATTATGTTAATATATTGCCATAGTTAAATTCCATAACATGCCAATTACATGTGATACCAATTTCATATGTTCGCACATACATAATAAGTTCTTGCATAATTTTTTTTTGTTAATTCTTAGTTTTTGCCTTGATAATAGAAAATATGAGCTAGGCATCATGTATTACAGTAAAAAATGGGATATGAGCTACAAAATGACCAGATCCTGCCATTAACTATATAGAAGACATATATTGTATGTATAGGGCTTATATGTGGATATGAAGAAGCAATACAGGAGACCTATATTTCCTGTATATGCACATATATGCACCTCAATTTGGCATATATACGCATATATGCGCATATATGCAGCATATATATTACCATATGTACATATATGCAGCATATATGTGCATATACACTGCATATAGGTTTCATAGTGATTCGTGTATTCAGTAAAATGTAATGCTGACGAAAGTTTGTTTACATTACAAACTAAGAGTTAAATGTATAAAAATGTGTATTCTGTTACTTGTATAAGCAGTATTCATTTTTTTCTTTTCATAATTATGTGTCTAAAGTGTTAGTTTACTGAAAAGCATGAATTTAGCACTGCAGCTCAGATGTCATTTCTTGTAAGGGAGTCTAATGTGATTTACACTGAAAGTGAATGCAGCTGTCTGGTTTTCTGACTCTCGTTTGTCTGTGTCTGTTAGTGTGGCACCGCTCTGTGTGTTTCCAGAAGATGTTCTCGTGAAAGTGTCTGATTCCCTGGAGGAGGTGCGTATGACTGAACATCATCATCATATTACAAACATCAGCATGTGATCAATAAACCTTTAACTTGAAGGTCAAAGCGCTGCCTACAGCTTGATCAAATCAATTTTTTAGGGGTGTTTGCACCAGTTAATCACAACTCTAGAAAATACTGATATAAAAACGTACATTTTCAGTACATGCAATGTTTTTTTCCTTTTCTGTCTTTATACATCCATATACGTCTTCGTCTTAGTCACACTACAGTGATGGTGATTATATAATTCAAAATGGAAATCCAGGAAACAAACTGTACATTTTGAGTCAAGGCCAGGTGAGAAAGACATATATCTATCTATCTATCTATGGAAAATAGTTGTCAGAAATGTTTACATCGTAATTATTTGTTGTATGATAGATAAAGAGATGATTGTAGTGCAGCAATAGCATAACAGTATGCATGCTTTCGTTCTTAGGTGAAAGTTTTAGAGAAGCACTCTGAAGCCTGTGAGGAGAGTATGATGGTGTCTGTCCTCACCAGAGGGGATTGTTTTGGAGAGAGAGGGTAAGATTCAACCCTCACCAGCAGAGGGCACCACTCTCTGAGGTCTACCTCGCAGCTTATTACCCATCCAACACAAGAAATACGACCGGTGATATTTATGTAGGACCAGAGAGACTCACAACAACCATGCATATTAACAAAAGATGAGCATATATCATTTTAGATCACTTATGTAATGTACTGTAGGTCATGCACCATTTTTCTTAACTTGCCCAGAAACGAGAACTGCAAACATGTGCATGTTGAATGCTTTGTGGATCCACTGAGGACCATTGAAATTCAAGTCAGAAGGTATCATGTAACATTAACATCTCAGACCTGTTCCTTTGCTCTCCAGAGACGACATGAGGTCGATGAGCGCTCTTGCCGCAGGCGATGTGACATGTTTGGTCATAGACAGAGAGTAAGTCTTCTCCGTGAGGGATAAACCGACATTCATGCTGTGGGAACAGCAAAGTGGGCGAGAAAACATTACTAATTCAAACTTATGCTGTAAAGCTGACCTTGGCTATGTTCCACCGTCTATATCCAGGGTTTTCAGAAAAGTAACTGGAGGCTTGGATGATGCCAGAAAAAATCCTAGCAACGAGGCCAGATCAAAGTAAGACTGTATGTTTCATTATTCACTGAAATATCTGTAACATCACCAGTGTGATATTAATGAAGGTCATTGTGATCGCTATGTAATAAACAGTGCAGATGAAGATGGGTCTGCGCTTGGTGAAACGTCTCTAAGCAGTTTTCAGGTGCTGTGTAATCTTGGAGAAGGACAGTACGGTCACACTCAGCTTGTGAGTTCTGTACAATGTGTATTATTTATTAGCCCTCCAGCTTATGCTTTTTTGATAAAAAAAAATATGTTCCATGTAGTAATTATAATTCAGCTAAAGTTTTTGTCATTAGGTCCATCTGAAGAGTGACTCCAACTGTAAGTTTGCACTGAAGACCATTAGAAAACAGGCGATACAGAGCCCAGGCCAAAGAGAGAGGATACTCGCAGAGAAACACATCCTGATGGATCTCCAAAGTCCATTTATAACAAGGTCAGAACATGCACTAGGGCAGGGGTGTCCAATTCACTTCTGAAGTTTCTAGTAAGTCTAAAGACCTTTTATCCTATTGAAAAACCAGCATGTGTATGGCAATTGGTTTAAGTTGGCTCAAGCTGGTCCTTAGTTGGTCCTGAGCTGGTTTGCTCTGCAGGATGTTGTTAATGTTTCAGGTACATTATCAGTTTTTTTTTTCTGAGTTCTAAAACGCCAGCACATACAATTAATGAAGAACTAGATTATTTTTGGAATTATGTGTGAATGATGCAATAATTTATTCATTGCATTTAATTGAAACCCTTTTCATTAGACTCCTTTAAGTAAGGGATAATTACATCCAGCTGGTTAGAATGAATAAACAGTTAGACGCAAAATATTGATTTGAGTTGGAATATTTAAACGTAAAGCTTCCGTGAAGACAGCAGTTGCGAGCAAGCGGCAAGTTCAAACTAAACGGACATTTAAGGGAAACGGTGCAGTTTCACCACAAAAATAATTAAGACAATAAAATAATTAGGACGTAATTGTTTTAAAAACTTTTGGTTGTTAGGTCTCTTATAAATCCATTACAGCGTACAAAACAATTGTAGCAAAATGGCAGCAGCTGCGTTTGTATGAAACAACAGTGAGTCCGCAAAGCTTCCACCAAGAAAAATTAGTTCAGGCAAGAGTCCAGCGCCGACTGCTGTTTCCCGGATGAGCATGTGTTATTATTAGCTTTTACTAGTTTTTCTCGAGGGGTAACATACCTCGGATTGTTACTACTGGCCAATCAGAATCCAGTATTCCACAGAGCCGTATAATAATCAGAGTTAAAAAACTTGGCACAAGCTGACTGGTTCATGATGCATATGCAGCCAATGAGCTTCAGCCTTGCATTTATATGGCTGGCTAGCATTTACTTGAGATTCCTGCAGCACGCTTTCAGAGTTTCTCTGAAACCCTCTACCTTCCCCAGCTCCACCTGTATAGATCTGTTATGGGTTAATTTATATGCTATTAGTGCAGCAGCAGTATGTCTTAAATACTCAGGGCACTGTATTGCCATATGCATTAGCAGTAGCAAGTTCCTGTCCTTGCTTGCAGCAGCAGCAGCAGCAATCTACAACTAAAGCAGTAACCAACAGCAGCAGCAGCGTAGCAGACCTATACCACCGAGACCAAATACATTAACATTGTCATATCCATCACCATGCTACAATCTTCTGAGAGTTGACATGATTGAAATTAATTTTTTGATTTGTCAATAGAAATATGTGTTTTGCTGTAAAATTCTAAGTTTTTATATTTTTGGTCAGGTTGCATTGTACCTATAAAGATGCTCGGTGCCTGTATATACTGATGGAGGCTTGTGAAGGTGGAGATCTGTGGAATTTACTAAAAGAGAGGTACATACAGTTTTAGTATCTCAGCGTACACACAGTGATATATGTACACAGTTATTCTCAACTGATTCTTTTTTTAACTCTAAGGAAGGACTTTCATCCTGAGTAAATCTGACATTTTAAGGAGTTTTTATAACCTAGTCAATAGAACCTGATAATATTTGGTCAAAAAAAATGTACAAAAATAAAACATTTACAGACTCAATGCTGCAGTGAACACATCATCTTATGGATTGAACTAAACGGACAATGGCTCACTAATATATGGTTTGCTGTTTCAGGGGGTCACTCGAAGAAGATGCTGTTCGCTTCTATGCAGCGTGTGTGCTGGAAGCTCTTAGTGTACTACACGCCAAAGACATTGTTCACAGAGACCTGAAACCTGAAAACGTGCTCCTAGACCAGCGAGGATACGCTAAACTGGTGCTAAATAGATACAAATTCAACCATGTTTAAAGTTAAACCAGATGCCAGCCTGTAACCACTTGATTGTGATGTTTCATTTTGGGCAGTTTTAACTATTATAACACTTCAGCTGTGTTTCTCTCTCTCTAACAGACAGGGTTTGGTTGTGCTAAGAAGCTGGGCTCTTTGCACAGAGCCTGGTCGTTCTGTGGATCTGTGGGTTATCAGCCTCCAGAGGTCATTCTGCATCAAGGTCACAGTCTGTCCGCGGATTTCTGGGCTCTAGGGATGTTGCTGTATGAATTGCTCATTGGCAGGTAAGAGTTTTTTCTATATCTTGTAGCAATTCTTTTTTGTTTTTGCAAAGGCGGTACTTTCTATAGAGTCTTACAGTGTAGACTTAATGTAAGCAAGTAATATCCCGGCTTATTTAACAAATAAAAGAAACAAAAAAGAGCTTGCACACTATTTTTGAGGGAAAAAAATCCAGCAAGATTCATTGCTCAGAGCTAAAAGGTGACATTTTTGAGTTCTCCCCCTTTATCATTGGCCAAGAGATAAACCATAGTCTGGGTTATTTAAAATAATTATTTTACACATAGTAATTTTTAAATCATCTGTAGCATGCTTGTTTTTCAGCATTCATAAGCAAGGGAAACAGATAATATATTTATAATGGAAGCTTAGCAGGTAGGTAGCACTAAAAATAAATGTTTAATGCATTTAACCATTAAAAAAAATCTCTCATAATTCTGTCAGATTTAAATTAGGTTTTTAATCACATTTTTATATGTTTTTAAAAACATATGGACATTCTTGTTATCATATGTTGTTACTACTTACCAGTTTTGATCAACAAAGCCATGTGCATTTAGTTATTGTGCAAATTGTAAACAACTGTACATACTAATTTGCACATATGTGCCACAACACAATTTACAATTTGCCTAAATCAATAAGAAATTCAAATCTAATGTGAACAAGAAAGTGTAAATAAGGCCAAAATTGAGTCAAAGCAGTTGAGAAAAACTGTAACAACTCTATGAACTTCAGATTTGTTTATTTTTTCATCTTGCCTGTAAGCCTTTATTGCTTGTGTATTACTATAACATTGGTTTTTATTTATTTATTTAAATGTTCAATTTAATTTCCAGTCCCCTGTTCTCTGGCTCGGAGCGCCTGAAGGTTTATACAGCATCTCTGAAGGGAATAGATGAGCTAGAGTTCCCAAAAACCATCAGCAGGACTGCAGCACATCTCATCAAGAGCCTCTGCAGGTACGAATAGAGTGTTTCCTCACAGAGTCTGTTTCCTGTATGAGAAAAAAAAAAAACATGGTGAGAAAAAGCAAATGAAACGTCTGTCACTCCTTTTCTAGAGAGTTAAATAGACAGACAGACAGACAGACAGACAGACGGACGGACAGACAGACAGATAGATAGATAGATAGATAGATAGACAGACAGACAGACAGACAGACAGACAGACAGACAGATAAATAGATCGTTACACAGACAGACAGACAGACAGACAGACAGACAGACAGATAGATAGATAGATAGATAGATAGATAGATAGACAGACAGACAGACAGACAGACAGACAGACAGATAAATAGATCGTTACACAGACAGACAGACAGACAGACAGACAGACAGACAGATAGATAGATAGATAGATAGATAGATAGATAGATAGATAGATAGATAGATAGATAGATAGATAGATAGATAGATAGATAGATAGATAGATAGACAGAGAGACAGACAGACAGACAGACAGAAAGATAAATAGATCGTTACACAGACAGACAGACAGATAGATAGACAGATAGACAGATAGATAGATAGATAGATAGATAGATAGATAGATAGATAGATAGATAGATAGATAGATAGATAGATAGATAGATAGAG